>NC_052620.1:2194713-2494713 GCF_016545825.1 Eucalyptus grandis
CAATGTCCTCGAGTAGTAATAGCGGCTATGAATACGCAACTAACAGCTGAAATCACGCGCGAGGAAGTCAAGCATGCAACTTTTCAATTAGGAGCCACACAAGCGTTAGGACCTGACGGCTTAAATTGGACTGTTTGACTTGCATTATTGGGACATTATTCAGGAAGATGTTTTTAAAACAGTCCAAAATTTTTTTACCACAGAATTATGCTAGCTAATATTAACAGAACATCTATATCCTTGATCCCCAAGAGTTCAAACCTCGAGAGGCTAGATCAATTCCGCCCTATTAGTTTATGTAATTTCATCTAGAAGATTATCTCGAAAGTTCTAGCAAATCGCCTGAGGCCTTGCCTACTGGAGCTGATTTCCAAAGAACAAAGTGCCTTTGTATCAGGCAGACAAATACAAGATAATATCCTGATAGTTCAAGAAGTACTTCATCAGTTAAAGATTCGAAAAAGAAAGAAAAGATTTCAGGGGATTCTTAAGTTAGATTTGAAGAAAGCCTATGATAGGGTGGAGGGGACCTTTTAAAGGATTATCTTTGTCGAATGGGATTTCACAAACGTTGGGTAAGTTGGCTGATGCAATGTGTGACTACGACCTCTCTAAATGTAAAACTCAATGGCAAACCTCTCACATACTTTAAACCATCGCGGGGACTTAGACAGGGTGACCCTCTCCCACCATACTTATTCATCCTATTGGCAAATTTGCTCTCCACCATCATCCAACTAGCTGTTGACATGGGCAATCTACGAGGAATCAAACTTAATAGGTGGTGTCCAACTTTATCCCATTTATTTTTTGCTGATGATACTATCCTTTTTTATTGATGGTAGAACCCAAGAATGTCAAAACTTAGCAAACATCCTACATCAGTATTGCCTAGCTACAGGTCAAGAAATTAATTGGAATAAATTTGGTATGTTCCTTGGTAAATGCTGTCCTCAGCTTCTTAAAACAAACTTGGCTAGAGAATTAAGGGTACCACTGTTGGACAAAATGGGAAAATACCTAGGCGTACCTTCCGATTGGGGATCATCTAAAAAAGATATGTTTGCTTGGATTCTAGGACGAGTAAATGCTAAATTGAGGGGTGGAAGGAAAAGCTAATTTCTAAGGGAGGGAAAGAGATTATGTTGAAACTTATGTAGTCTCGTATTGGGCGTAGTATGCTATGATGATTTTTAAAGTTCTCGTATCTATTTGCAAGTTTGTTGAACAAAATAGCCAGGGTTTCGGTGGCAAAACAATAGTAATAGATCTGGTATACACTGGAAAAGTTGGGATCTTTTGAAAGAGAGCAAAGATAAAGGAGGAATTGGATTTAGAGACCTATTATCCTTTAATAAAGCCCTTTTGGGAAAGCAAGCTTGGCGACTCTTTCAAAACCCTTCCTCTTTGTGGAGTAGTGTTTTAAAAGCTGTATATTTTCATTCTATATATTTTGGCATGCGGATAAGGAGCCTAGACCTTCTTGGGGATGGCCGAGTCTTCTACTAGGCAAAGATTCTATCCTAGAGAAGCTTCAATGGTCAGTTGGTAATGGTAAAATGATAAGAGCTAGAGAAAATAAATGGTTGCCTGTGGGCATTCTAGGTAGCCCAGCAAATAAAGAGGAACCGAAAACTATAGCAGGGTTTATTATCCCTGATCAGAACGAATGGAATGCTGAACTTCTTAATCAAATATTTCAACAACAAACTGTTGAGCAAATTCTAATTGTAAAGCTTTGGACGGCTTCATCCGAAGATAAACTCTTATGGACAGAAACACAAGATGGATATTATACTGTGAATAGTGGCTATCATTTTATCAAGCAAACATCATACAGAAAGGTAACTTCTCATGCATCCTCTTCCTATAATACACCCAGCAAGTTGTGGAAGAAGATTTGGAAAACAAAGACAGCCCCAAAAATACGCACCTTTCTCTGGTCTCTATGCCAAAATGTGTTACCTACAAAAGACAAGTTGTTTCGACGAAAAAATATCCCTAACACAGTTTGTAAACTCTACTCATCTAACACCCTTGAAACCCCTGAACATTTATTTTTGTTTTGTCCCTCGACACGTTATATCTGGAACCATCCCCAAGTGCAAATCAACATTCAAACTTATACAACACACTGCGTAGATGCATGGCTTGCAGATATTATGGAATAAAAGGAGCATGATTTTGAGATCATCGCAGCCCTATTATGGTAGATTTGGAAAGCTCAGAATCAATTTGTATTTCACCATCAATGCACCCATCCAGATCAACTTGTTGATATAGCTTTAACTCTAGCACAGTTCTATCATAGAACTCAAAAGTGGGAATCGAGCATGGGGACAATTCGGCTGAACCCTAATCGAATTTGGCAACCACCGAAGAAAGGCGTTATTAAGGTAAATATGGATGACGCCTTTCCTTTCGCAAATAATAAGGGAGCGATCACTAGTCTTGCTCACGATCACACTAGCAAAATGCTTGAAGGCTTCACACACACCATTCAGGCATCTTCTACACTCGAGACGGAGACCCAAGCACTTTTGTGCACCCTAAAGGACCTTTTGCAGAAAGGAAAAATCGAATCTCACCTACTGCTTGAATCCAATAATCTCATTCTTGTCAAGACTATCAACCGGTGTCGTCTGCCGCCATGGAATTGCCACGCTCTATTCGCCGAACGTGTAGCCTTGACGCTCTGTTTTGCAAATCTCATGGTGAAGCACTGTCAACGTAAGGCAAATGCCCTAGCTGACTAGGATGCGAAGGCCCATGAATGAGGCCTTCTTTCACCAAATTGGGTTCATTCTCCTCCTCAAATTATGATGGACATGATATGTATTGAAGCCCTTGTTAAGGGTTGTTCCTTTTTCCCAACGTGAATAGAAATCTATCCTTTTTCAACCAAAAAAAAAAAAAAAAAGAATGGCTGAATTTGGCCTTTCACGGGGGATGTGATAAATTACAGAAATAGTACCAATTCATTCATTTATTTTGAACAAATCAATAAGCAGCTATAATTGACATAGAGATGAATCTACAAAATTACATCATTTATTTGCGATACAGTCAATTGGTGCAAATTCTGTGTATATATAAACTGTCATGATGGATTCATATATTTCAATTTTATTTTTATTTTTTTAACTTCGTAACTATTAGACATTGTCACTGCAAAGATGTCTGCGTTAGAACTAAATAATTATCTAATAGATTGAGACATCAAAAGTTATTCTCTTAGGCCTTTTACTTTTATGAGGTTATTCTTTAGATTTTTACATGAAAAGGAAAATACCTATGCGTTGCACTAATCTTTATTTTTGAAATAACAATGAAAGTATGAGAAATCCCTTTTCCAAGTGCAATCCTATTGGTATGCAACAATCTTCATGATCTTCTCTCGCTTCCACTTAAACTCTAATTGATGTCAAGAAATCGATAGGCTTGCTACAGTCGATGGAACTTCTTATGACAAGGAACTAGCTTGACAACAAGGCTTCCTGTTGTTGACCAAAATTCTTACGAAAAAATTTCTCCCCCAATGCATCTGTGTGTTTCAATATATATTCAAATTTTTCTAAGAAGAAAAGACTGTTTATTACTGGACTTCCACATTGAATGCACCCAAAGGCAATTTTAGTATATTAGATTTGTTTAGATTATTAGTAGTGTTGTTATTGTCAAAATTATGACATCCATTCTAAGAAAGTATAATTTTCAATATGATAGCTTGAAGATATACTACTCAGTATGAAGATAGGCTCCCTACCCATAGAATCTCAATAATGTAATCTTACAATATCATAAATTGAATGTCAACACCTTGATATTAAATGTAGTAAGTTTTCAAGGAATCTATATTGAAGTTAGCATATTAAATTCCTGAGATTTTTTTACAGTATCATATATAATGAGTATTCCTCTTTATATCAATGTTTTATTGCTATTCTTGCATTTTCTTTTAAAAGCTAAATAATTGAGGCACCATCCCTTTTTCCAAACGACATAACCATTAGTTTTGTCAACCCAATTTAAAGTTGCCACGACATAACCATTAGTTTTGTCAACCCAATTTAAAGTTGCCAAACGTGATCTTCGCGTTGAGGATATGAATTCACGCTATATTTGTACACATAAATAAAAAGTGCTCTGGTGCACTTCTTAAACGATCAAATAAGGTAATGCTCAATTTGACAATGAGAAAAAAGTTCGGATGCTTGCGGTGTTATAATCGCCTGGTAGTATTGATAGGAGATATACTATATTTAAAGTACATTGTTGGATATACATGCTGCTGTATCTGACAGTCAATCCTCCCAATACCTATGCCAATAAAGTGCGCTAGCATTTAGTTAATTAAGATTACGGTGTAATTTTACCGAGTAGATCAATTCTAAAGGCTCAAAATCAGGGAGGAACTTCAAAATTAGGGGCAACTTTGTTGAAGTGCAATTCTACATCACTTAATTGGTGGGTTTTATCACGCCCTATATCATTGAACAATTTATAATTTTGAGTTAAATTTTCTGGCATGATATAAGACTAAATTTTAATATTTTCTTAAGTATTATACTGCATCTCCCTCCATCTAGTAGATCAATTTTTCGAGTTAGTCATTCTAACAATTTTTCTTTGTAGGAGTACTACTTAAGACCAAACACTTTCTGTTTTGAGCAAAGTTTTCGCAAACACTCAAGAACTCCTGACATCGCCATCGCCTCCCTGCGACCCTTTCACTTGCCTGTCGGCATCCTCATCAATTAGCTCATCTATCTTTATTTTCCCTATTGTCTATCTTCGAGGGGGCAACCTCAGCTTTGAGGTCGTGAGCCTCAAATCCAATGTCTGCCATGCTCGACCAGCCACTGGAGCTGGGGGGATCGTGTGGTGGCTCGTGCGTAGGTTGGTGATGACAACACAGCCGCGATGATGGACCAACAGTGGCTGGTGCGGATCTTTACTGACCCTTTAAACTGATTTGATGTGTTTTGCTGATGCAAGGAGGTGAGCGGTTATGGAAAACTAGAAAAGGATAAAGAAAGAAATGAAAAGGAGGAGCAAAGGGAGATTCATCCTAAGCCGTTCAAATTAGTTGTGCAGATAACTCCATATCTTTGAGGGCAATTTTAAGATGTAAATTATTATCCTTAATTTTGGAGAGTCTTACTTAATCTATAAGGAAACATTTGATGAGGCAATGAGAAAATTATATAAACTTTACAGAAACTTACAAAAAGACGGACTTGTACATTTTAGCCCCATTCACTCAACCCCATGTAGAACGGCTTGTTTTTTCCTTTTTTCCTTTCGCCCTGCTCTCATGAAAAGGCTAGGGTTCTAATATCTATTGGAGCAAGGTGGAATGATCATCGGAGCAAGGCGAACGGAAGAAAGAAAAAGAGAAGACTAAAAGGGAGAAGAAAAGAAGTCATCAATGGAAGCACAAGGTGAGTTTTTTCTGCTTTTTTTTTTTTTTTTTTTTTTGGCCAACTGTTGATTCAGAATTTTGTCTACCCTGTCAAAATTGTCAAATTGGTCGTATTCTCTTATGTACAACGAGGTTGTCCTCGACTTTGGAGTTCGACACAACTAGGTCAAAGTAAAGAAAAGAAGAAGAACATCAGATGTAACGTGTATCGGATTTTACTTCAATAGACCCTTGTTTTTCTGTTCATTGATGCACAGAAATTGACTTTCCACATATCAATCTTAGTTATTATCCAAGTATCTAACAGATAAATCTTTGTGTGAAGCTTCAGTTGCCATTGCAAATCAACATCTTGTGATTCGGTGGCTCGTTTGTTTCCAAGATCTAGTGGAATGAACCACAGATTCACAAGAGATAATTGCTTACGGCAATGAATCTGAAGAAAGATCAAGAATGTTGCAAGTGCCTCAAGAAGTAATTGAGGCTACACAATAAGAAGGTACTAATTTTCCCCTTTTTGCTTTTGTTGGTAGAAGTCGGGATGGCATCGACATGATAGTGGAAGACCATTAGACACTTGAAAAGTAATTAATCAAATATACTACTGTTAGTAGACTGATGTGAATAAGAACAAAGTGAGGTTATGTTTTTTGCTTTTGGAAACTTCTATAACTAAAGAAAACTAAACAATGATGCTTTGACATATTAAGAACTTTGTCATCTACGCTTTTTAGCTTGATTAGTGAAATCTCTCATAAGTTGTATTGAAAAAGGCAAGATTAGGTAGGTGATGTACAAGTAGTTAATCTGAAATATTTATCCATTGAAGTGGTTACCAATTCGACAAATACTATATTATATAGAGTTTATTTCACCAAAGAAAGTACATGATGTGAATGAACAATTTTAATTATAATTCTTTGAGTTAGATAAAGCAGAAGGGAAAAAGGAAAACCTTTTGAGAACACATATACTTACGCATGTAGACATTTTGAAGAAAATAAAAATTTCAATTCCCATGCCTTTTAGAAAGACAACACAGGAAAGGGTATGATGAGATTTTTTTTTTTTTAACGGAAGCTGCCATGGAGAATTGATAAATATTCAAATGCGTGGAATATACAAAAAGTCATGGGATCTATTTGACTCGTTGGCTTTTCATAAGGGGATGTGATTAGCCAGATAAATTAAAATCAAATCTTTGAATCCATTTTGAACGAATCAATTAACAGAACTCCTTATACATTCAGCTGGTATGAAGTTAGTATGATAAATATTAGTGTATAATAGAATTTAATTTACTACGCATGTATTGGACAATCACGATAGATTTAGATAATTTAAAATATTTCCTTGTCTTGTAGCTATTAGTCATCATTATACTATCCACGAAAGAATTATAACAGAACTATATATTTCTTCACAAGCTGAGGATCCATTTATTTCTCGAAATTTTTTATTTGGAAAACACTTTTCCAGTAGACAATTGATTGTATTGCGTACAAAAAATGAACAAATAAAAATACCTCCCTATCCACAAAATAGTTAGGCGTAAATCATTAATGACGAAATATTATCTGTTAACTAATTTTCCTGAAGAATATAACAATCATCTTTCAGAAAATATTTTCTAAGTCTCAAATTTTCTGCAAAAAAAAAAAAAAAGGCACTCTTAAATATAAAAAATTATTCTCTTAGGCTTTTACTTTTGTAACAAAAAGTCTTTGAAGTTCTATTTGACAAGGGAAACGATTAAGCGTTTCCTTGGTTTGTATCTTTAAATACAATTAAAAAAAAAGTCTAATTAACAATATATTTAGATGCTTATATTTAAACTAAGTGTCGCGACCTAATTTTTCAGGTTCACCACCTAAAACTAGGTCAATGGATTACTAAGTCTTTAAGCTTAGCTTGAGCTCTCCTGCCCATACCAATTCGCGACTTAGGTTTGAATTCTTAACATGCAAATGATTTTCAATCGGAGTTGCGCTACCAATCTATTTTTTGGTGGGTCGATTAGAAACCCAAGTAAAGTAACATGATATTTACTTTACTTCTACGAACCAGAGATTCATGAGTTTGAGGACTTGGTTATACCGGACTATCCTAGTGCAATTTCGGTACCTTTTTATTTCATTTTCAAAAACATGTTTGGCAATTGAATTGATTTTAATTTATCTTCCTAACATGTGAGGTGATCATACATGTGCGCATACCACCAATATAACACTCAAGAAAGCAATTAAATATTGCAAAACATACCTAGCAACAACGAAAGCATCTGCATTATTAAATCAGAATTCACATTAGCAACCCTAGATATGATTTCTAATTAACACGCAATTTCAATTTTTTTGTTCACTTTATTTAATGAAAATCATGCGATGCATGCTAATAATCTAATATGACATGGTAGCACAACCTAAACTATATGACATGAAGAAATGCAATAATTAAATGCAATCTAAATGATCTAACTCTAATGACATGCAATGCGATGCAATGACATACAAAATTATTTTAACTAAAATAACATGCGTCATGCAATTTCATATGTGAGCTATATGTCACGCGGCATTTATTAAATGACCTGTCTAATGACGAGGAAGTTCTAATTAAATAAACCTAATAAAAACTAGATGACGTGCATTTGATATTTCTATTTTTAAAAATGCAAAATGATCTAGCTAGATTAAAATTCTATCTAATTTAAACTAAGGATTAAGTCACATTAAATCCTAATTTAAACTAAGATATTATCTTAATCTAACATGCAATTTATCTAATATGCAATGACATGCGGAGTATGCCCTAATTCTACAAGACATATGCATGCCCTAAAACTAGATGATGTGCATTTGATATTTCTATTTTTTAAAAATGCAAAATGATCTAGCTAGATTAAAATTTTATCTAATTTAAACTAGGATTAAGTCATATTAAATCCTAATTTAAACTAAGACATTATCTAAATCTAAAATGCAATTTATCTAAAAAGATGATCTAAATTTAAAATGAAACATGACATTCTAATCTAAAATGCACAATGATTTTTCTCGTGTTTTTCTTTAAGAAATTCTGAAATTAAAGCTCACATAATTAAACATGCAATTCAATAAAAAAAAACTAACGACCTAAAGGAACATACTTTCTTTTTTGGATTTTTTATTTAAAAACTCGTAATAAGATTGCAATCCTAAATATGCAAGATAATAAAAACAAACCTAATCCTTATTCATATTTTTTTTTAATTCTCTTATTTAAAAAAAAACTCGAAATAAGATTGCGATTTTAACCCTAAGACTAGGAATATTCTAAAACAACTTAACCCTAATTCGAATATTTTTTGGGTATTTTTTAGTGGTTTTCCAAAACAAGCAATTATCAAATAAACATTGTATTTAAACTAACCAGAACATTCAATCAAATAAAGGATTAAAATAATCGAAAAATAACCCCGTTGTCTCACAGTCAAATTAACGATTATCCTAACCCTAATTATCACGACAAAGAATTCAAAATAACTAAAAATCTAATCCGAATTCTTACGGATCAAATTAATAATTATATTGATTCTACAATTAAAGTACTATCAACAAATCCCAAGAATTAATATAATTAAAAAATGACCCGACATCTTATGGGTCAAATTATTAATTACAATAATTTCTAGGGAAAACTCCTACGGATAATTCCTACAATAACACAAAAATCAATTCCCAATATTCCAATTGGTACAATAATACGAAAACTAACTAAAAATAAAGTAAAATAACATAAAATAAGAGAAATAAAAATAAAAAAAAGAAAACAAAATGAACAACCTAAGGAAAATGGAGGGGCAGCAAGTTCGTCGGCGCCGGGCCGGAGGATGACCAAAGATCGGAGCTTTGGCAAGGGCGGACCGGCACGCAGCCGAGGGAAAAGCAGCAGCGGGGAAAGGGCTAGTGTAGTGGGCTTGCAATGGTGTTGCTGGGTCGGAGGATTGCTGCCGGGAACGAGCGAGAGCTGCCGTGGGAGCGTCGCTCGGAGGAGGGGCGCGACACCGGCGATCGCGACGCAGACGCTGCAAGGACGTCGGCAATGCGGTAGCGAGGCAATGGCGAACGCAGTGACGAGCAGCGGTGAACGGAAGGCTCAAGATCTGTTGCAGAGGGTGATGGTGTCGAACTAGAGACGGTGGATCGGGATCACGAGCAGTGACGATGGTTCCGTCGAACTGGTGTAGCGGCTCAGTAGTGACGGCAGCTTCGTACGCGCAATAGAGGCAACACTAGGTCGTCGGATCGTTGGATCTGTAGAGTCGGGTCTAGCTGCAGGAGCGGAGCTAGGCGCTAGGCTGGCTGCAACAAGTCACTGGCAAAGACAAGGCTATGTTGCTGCGTCTGAGCGGAAAGTTCGGGCAGCATAAGAGGTCGCCAGCGAGTCAGGGGCGAGATCGGTGGAGCGTCGATGGTGTCGAGGGGGAAGTACGGCGGAGGTCGCGACCGGAGCAAGGAATGCCGGAGTCTTTGGGTTGTGAGCGGATCTCGAGTGCACGGGCGTGAGGAGCATCGCAGGCCGGGCGGGGCTGAGATGGAGCAACAAGATCGTCGGTGCAGTGTGGCGGCGAGCGGACCAGTGAAGTGGCGAGGTGCGGTGGTGTCTGGCAATGCAATACCGGCACAGCAGCCGGATGAAGCTAGCTGACGCGTTCGAGCTTCTCCCTCGCAAAGAAGATGATGTAGTGGCCTCTTCTCTCTCTCTCTCTCTCTCTCTCTCTCTCTCTCTCTCTCTCTCTCTCTCTCTCTCTCTCTCTCTCCTCTCTCCTCACTCTCACTTCTCCCCCTTGTCTTCTTTTTTCCTTTTCGAAACCGAGAGAGCCCCCTTTGTACTTTTTGCGGAAACTTTCTTCTCTTTCTCTTTTCTTTTCTGAATTTTTTTCTCCCCTCACATAAACCGAGAAAAAGCCCCCCTATTTATATAGAGAAAACCCCAATTTGTTCAACCTACGAAGATTTGCATATATTGACCAAATCACTAAGGATCATCATTCGAAACGGAGAGATGTGCTCAACAAGAAAATAATCCCAAATTCTTTATGAAGATTTTTTTTTAAGACAATTCACTCAACTTTTGATATGACTTCGTTTCCGAAAATCCTTCAAAATCTCATTCCTCCACAAAATATTTTTTTTAACAACCTTTTTAAGAGATAAGTTAAATATCATTGTTACCCTAATAAAAAAATAAAAATAGTTAAAATTTAAGTGTCAACAGATGCCCCTCTTTGAAGGTGAGCTCGAAGAGGTTGCCTTCAAAGACAAATTGAGACCTAAATTTTGACTATGCATATGCACTAAATGATTTTTTTTTTTTTTTTGGAAAATGAACCCCATGCAATGTAATGATTCATGGAAATGTTAATGCAAATGCATGATCTGAAAGGAAAAGACATACCTGCAATTACTTACCAGTCAGTGCGGTAAAGCATCTTAAGGTACATGATAAATCACCATTTACTCTGTAAGTACCTAACTCTCACCCAGGTTCCTTAAAGAGTATAAAAGGTAATAGATTGAGATTGGGAAGAACATTCACATCCAAAATGAAATGTTCGAGAATTGAGACATCCGTTGATTCAGACCGAGATGTCAAGATTTTTGAACCTCAAATACCTAGATTCAAACGAAGGTATAACGAGAAAAGTCGAAGAACATTCACATCCAGGATGAAACATTCAACGAATAGAATTGAGACATCCAGATCCAGACTGAGATGTTGAAATTTTAGAATGCAATTTGTATGCAAATGGTAAAGGAACCTACCTGGAATATCTTACCTTCAAGAAGGGTAGAGTGATTCAAGATAGTTGATGTTACATGTTCAGGACCCGTACCTTTCTACGCTCGCCTAAAATAGTAACGAAAACACTACTTTTCTAAGACCCGTACATTTCTACGGTCGCCTAGTAGGGCAGTGTTTGATTGTGTCTAGGACCCGTACCTTTCTACAGTCGCCTAAACAAGGATTTACCTTCCAAGACCCGTACCATCTATGGTCGCCTGAATAAGGAATCATTTTCTAGGATCCGTACCTTTCTACGGTCGCTTGTTAGAGCAATAAGGTTGTCTAGGACCCGTACCTTTCTATGGTCGCCTAAACTGAGGTTTTGCTTGGCTAGGACCCGAACCTTTCTTCGGTCGCCTAATGTTGCAGCATAGATTATCTAACCAGAACTTGAACTTTTCTTCGATCGCCTTAATCAGACTAACTTTGGAGAAAAATCTTTGGGGGACAGCTCGATCGAGTGTCGGTGTTTTCAAAAGGGAATACTTGCACAATGACAACTATTTAAGGTATGAATAGAGATATACTTACCTGGTATCATCTCTGTTCCTGGGGGAAATGTCTTCTGCAAAACATGGTCATAAGAGAAGTAATATGCATTTATGATCACAAACATACATTAATTTAAGGGAGGTTCATGCACTATGATTTATATCAAGCCTGCATCACCTAATTTCCATTGGGAAAGATTTCACAAAAAATGTTCCAATCAACACATGAGTGTCATGGATGTGCCAAATGGGAAACCTCTTGGTCCGAAGGACTTTTCACTCATCCTCATTAAAATGAGCTGTTTTATCCTGACCTTTGATACATGATTCTTTTTTAACCACTCAATCTTTCCATCATCATGCCAAACAAGGGTTCGAGCAATCTCGCAAGTGGTACAAACTTACCAATCTAAGAGGTCTTTAGCAGGGATTGCAACACGGGCTTGGTCAACAACTTAGCAAAGGAGACTCTTTAGTCGAGGCTATTAAAAAATGAATGATATTTCACAATCATCTTGGGGTTTACAAGCCAAGAAACATGAGAAATAAAGTAGAAATTATCTTACTCGCACTTCTTCAAATGATGCTTTCAAACATATGAACTTTTACGGTAATTCAAGTGTCATAATTTGAAGAGACTTTGTAAGGGACGTAACGTAGGTTGGGTTCATGGGTTGAGAAACGAAAGGATCATTTGGCTCAAAAAGTGTTTATGGGGTCAAAGTTGGTGATCATCTTGACATTTTCAACAATTTTCCTCCTCATCGTCGAAGATTTTCTTCACATCACAACTCCACTGATTGCAACATCTCAACATTTGAGTTTTTTTTTTTTTGTACCATCTTGTTGGGGATACGACTCACTTCATCGAGTGTTTGATTTTTCTTTGGGCATTGGCCTTGCTTTTACCAGGCACACTGCTTTTTCATGCCCCATTTTTTTTTTTTTTGCACTCTTGTTTTTTGGACAAAGTCTCCATTTTTATCAGCATTGTAAATCATGCTACTTGAGTGGTTTGATTTTTCTTTCCTTACCCCAGTGTAGGGGATGATCACCAACTGGGTTTAATGTGAAATGAATTCATAGGCTCAAGGGGGCTATGCAATGGATAAAGTGTATGGATAGAGAAAGAACTACTCTTCGTCGTCCTAAGGCACTTTAAATTATTGTACAAGTCACACTGTAAAAGCAATACTCGAAGATTAATGCAAGTGCAAGTAAGAAAATTCCTATCATTCATTTCAAATCTTGTCCCAGTATGGGACAATTCTTGACAGGGATAATTTAAAAGCTCTTTATGTGTGTGGGCTCAAAGGGTTGAACAATGGATTTACCTGTAGTGTTTCGGGTAATAGAAGAAACTGCCTCTCATCACCTTAATTGACGTACCCTTTGCGAGATCACCCTTTTTCTCGTAGGCATGGAATTTTTCCACACAACTCACTAGAAATTAGTGTATGAAACAATGTATGGAATAAGGCTTGCCTTTCGTCATTCCAAAGTATCCCATTTGACATATTCAATCTATCTCACACAATTCATCAAGGAAGAAAAATGCAATATCTCACGGTCAATTTGAACAATTCAATTCACCGAGACAATTTATTCATCACAAGATGTTTGCAATTCAAAACATGACATGGCAAATTCTATCATGGGTAATACTTCTTGACAGCATCTGAATTAATTGGAGTGGAAAACACACGACTATCCATTTATGCCAAAATCAAAGCACCGCCATAAAGTACCTTTTTTACCACATATGGGCCACTATAGTTTGGAGCAAACTTCCCCCCAGGATCTGGAAGAATTGGCAACAACTTCCTTAGAACAAGATCATTTACCTCGAAATGTCTCGGCCGCACCTTTTGGTTGAAAGATCTGGCTACTCTCGTTGATATGCTTGGCCATGGCAGAGAGCCTTTAGTCTTTTTCTCATCGATCAAGTTTAACTGCTCAAGTATTTGTTGCGACCATTCTCGCCTCGATAATTCCACTTGGGATAATACTCTCGGAAGGAATCTCCACTTCCACAAGCAAAATTGCCTCCATGTCGTATACCAGAGCAAAAGGAGTCACCCTAGTAGAAGTACGAATCAATGTCCGATATGCCATCAATGCAAAGGGTAACCCGTCATGCCGCCTCGATAATTTTTGGCTATCTTAGCCAAGATCTTCTTAATATTCTTATTGGTCAGCTTCAATGTATCCCATTCATTTGAGGGCGATAAGGGGATGAATTCAGATGCTTGATCTTGAACTCGTGGAACAACTTATTAACAAGCTTATTGTTCAAATTTGTCTTGTTGTCGTGATAATCGCTTCAGAACACCATAGCGAGCAATTATGTCACATTTGATGAATTTCGCAACATTGCGAGCAAAGGACACTTGCAAATGACATAGCTTCGTCCATTTGGAAAATAATCTATTGTCACCAAAATGAAACAATGTCCATTTGAAGCCTTAGGATTTATTGGGCCGATCACATCAATCCCCCACATTGAGAAGGGCCATGGCTCGAAAACCGGTGCCTTCATTGAGGAACATTTATCTTGTCACCATGAATTTGGCAACGATGGCAACTCCGAACATGCTGAATACAGTCACCTTTTAGCGTGAGCCAATAATAGCCTAATCTCATGATCTTCTTAGCCATCATGTGTCCATTCATATGGAGGCCACACACTCCTTCGTGAACCTCTTGCATAATTTGAGTGGCTTCAGCTGCACCCACACACTGCAACAAGACTGAATCATAAGATCTCTTGTACAAATTTTCACACTGACAAAGAACTTTGAGGCCATCTTCATGATGTACTTCCTATCAGTTGGAGTACTTCCCTTAGGGAATCCTTGTTTTTGGATATAGTTCATGATATTGTAATACCATGGGTTTTCGCGATTCTTCAAATACTACCATACAATAAGTCGGCTCTTTAAGCGTAATCCCC
Organism: Eucalyptus grandis; assembly: GCF_016545825.1. NCBI lineage: Eukaryota > Viridiplantae > Streptophyta > Magnoliopsida > Myrtales > Myrtaceae > Eucalyptus > Eucalyptus grandis. The sequence goes on from NC_052620.1 coordinate 2,209,412, forward strand.
TATCTTCAATGGCTCGACTTATAATCCGTCAGTGACTTGCAACATAGAAGATAAGGTTGTGAGTGCATCTGCAAATTGATTATGAGACCTCGATAAGTATTCGAATGAAAATTCATCGAATTCCTTGATCAAATCTTTTAGGTACTTGTGATATGGGAGCAATTTAGCATCCTTAGTCTTCCATTCACCTACAATTTGTAGTATGATCAACGCGGAATCCCCGAACACTTTTAATTTGGCTACACCCATCTCGATCGCAACTTGAAGCCCGAGGATGCAAGCTTCATACTCGGCTGTATTGTTAGTGCATAGAAATATCGGGCCAAGCAGCCTACCGGGTGATGCTGGGCCATTCGGGGATATCAAACCGCCTCTAGTGCCCGAACTGCATGTTCACACTCCCATTAAAGAACATTGTCCATGAGTCTTCATTTATATTCAAGATACGATCATCTAGGGAACGATCATCATTATTTGAGGCTTTCAGATTCTCAGCCAATAAATCGGCGATCACTCGACCCTTAACCGACTTCTGTGGCATATATTGCACATCAAATTCTGATATCAAAATTTGCCATTTAGCCAACTTACCCACCAAAGCTGGCCGCTCAAGTAGGTACTTGATAGGATCGTTCTCAGTTACAAAGAATGTCTGGTAATGCAACGTGTACTATCTCAATCTATGCAACACCCACACTAGTGCAGCACAAGTCTTTTCCACATTAGAATATTTCAGCTCTGACACGGTGAATTTTTTACTCAGGTAATAAATGGCTCATTCTTTTTTTTATTGACGGGACTTCCCTATGCCAACATCGCACCTAAAGACTCACTATGAATGGTGAGGTAGAGAATCAAAGGATGCCCGGCGATGGCGGGACAAGAACCGGTGGATTCACAAGGCACCGTTTCAACTTATCGAACGCTTCTCGATATTCATCATCCTAGTTGACTCGTGCATTCTTTTTCAAGAGCTTGAAGAATGGCTTGGCAGTTTCAGAAAGTTGGGAAATAAATCGAGCGATGTAATTCAATCTGCCCAAAAGACTCTCGACTTCTTTCACCGTTGATGGAGGCTGCATCTCACATATGGCTTTAGCTTTAGCCGGGTCGATCTCAATCCCTTTATTGTTCACAATGAATCAAAGTAATTTACCAGATGTTGCTCCAAACACGCACTTAGTGGGGTTTAGACGAAACTTGAACTCACGGAGTTGATCGAACAACTTTTTCAAGGTTTCGATGTGGCTTTTCCCAAGTCGAGTCTTTGCGATCATATCATCAACATAGACCTCGATCTCTTGATGCATCATATCGTGGAATAATGCTATCATGGCTCGCTAATAAGTTGCCCCAACGTTCTTGAGCCCGAATGGCATAACCTTGTAATGAAAGGTCCCCCACGGGGTGATAAATGCAGTTTTCTCCTTGTCTTCCTTCTTCATCCTTATCTGATTGTACATAGAAAAACCATCCATAAATGAGAATAATTCAAATCCGGCAATACTATCAACAAAAACATCTATGTGAGGTAGTGGGAAGTCATCTTTTGGGCTAGACTTGTTCAAATCCCGATAATGGATACAAACTCAAACCCGACCATCCTTCTTCATCACCGGCTTGATGGTTGCTACCCATTCAGGATATTGCGAGACTTCAATAAATTTGACTTTTAAAAGCTTCATCACCTCTTCCTCTATCTTCTTCGAGAGCTTAGGCTTAGTTCTCCGTAGCTTTTGCTTCTTAGGAGACACGTCCGGGTTAGTAGGCAAACAATGCTCCATGATTGACGGGTCTAACCCAGGCATGTCAGCGTAGGTCCATGCGAAGATGTCCTTATATTCCTTCAGTAACTGAATTAGGCACTTAGCCTCGTCTTTGGGGAGATTCGCCCATATTTTCACCTCCTTGGCTTCTTCAGTGTCACTTAAATTAATAGTGACAATCTGCTCGGATGTGAGAGTCTTGGTTTTTTCATGTTGTTCCCAGCTTTGCTGCACCTCAAATGGAATCTTCGATTGAATCTTCAGAATCATCATTATCATCACTTGTTGCATTGGATTGGATCATTTCCACACCTTTGCATGTTATATGATCGTTCCTGAAACATGAAATAGAAGGATCAAAAAGACAAACAGGGTTAATCATATTTTATTTTTTGTGAATTTTTTGGAAACTCTTTTGCAAAAGCATGCTTCGAAACATTAGGAAGCATGATGAAGCCCAGGCCTCAAAGTTCTCCTTGGATTTTGATTTTGTTCTATCGGCTGGATATCATCACCGGGCTAGTTTGGTGTACCTCATCATGCCCTCAAAATAAAACTTGTAATTTCATTGAAATTCATCAATCAATTACAATTTATTGAATGGAAAATGCAATTCACGTCCTAAGAAGAAAGTGAAAAAGAAGAAATTGAAAACAATTCCTAAAAAGCAATAAAATTCCCACCAGGGAATGTGCAAAAGTAATAAAATGGTTACTCTTGTAGGCGAGGGCCCGTTTCTTCCAGAGGTTCTCCATCAATGGTTCCAACGGAGAGGTCATCGAACAAACTTGAAATTTCTTCCAGGGTGTCATCAGAGTTTTCTGTCTTTGAAGGCGTCGGATCATCCATGCCATCCCATCCACTCTGAACTATATTGCTAGCGTCAAAGTAAAAGCTGGGAGGAGCCAAATACTTCACCATATAGTCGAACTTCCCACTTGGCTGCCTGAGAGTACCATCACTTCGGCTTCATGTTGCATCATAATTGGAGGACCAGGGAACGTCTCATGAATGTTTGGAGGTGGTAAATTTTGCCTCCCTCGCTCTTGCTCAGGTGGCGAGTTACGCCTTCCCTGTCTTTGTCTTCCAGAACTTCCTCCACTTCTTCCATGGTACCTTAACCCAGTAGATCGGGACCTCTGAGGGGCTTCAATAGGGTTTCAAATACCTTGATCATTTCTTCCAAGCCCATTACTAGGGACAAAACCATTCCTAACAATTACTCTTCCTACCATGAGGGCAGCATCTGAAACCTCAGGAGTGGGTGGCGATGAACCTCGAGAAGCATGTATGGTAGACACTAACTCAAATGAGTGGTAACTTGATTCGAGCTCAGAATCCAGCTCTACATAGGGGATAGCTGTCTTGTGATAAATCCGGTGGTCTTCTTCACCATACACAGTGACCAGCTTCCTTTCAATCACAAATTTTACAACTTGATGTAGACTTGAAGGGACTGCACCAGCAGTATGTATCCAAGGACAACCTAGCAGAAAATTGAAGGTGGTAGGGATATCCAGCACTTGGAAAGGAATGTTGAAGACGACTGGCCCTATTTGCACGTCAAGATGGATTTCCCCGATCACCTCTTCTTTCGTTCCATCAAAAGCTCTCACAGAAGTCTTTGCAGCATGTATCCTGGACGGGTCTATCTTAAGGCGGTGAAGAGTGGCCAATGGACATATGTTTAGGGCAGACCCATTATCATTGAGCACTCGGGACACATGAGAAACCTTGTGCTTGACCGATATGTAGAGTGTTTTATTATGCCCCTTACTCTCAAGAGGAAATTCCTCATCAGAAAAAGCAATCATGTCCTTGAGAATGACTGATCCCACAAAATCCTCCAGCTTATCTGCTTCAATCAACTGCAGGGTACATGAATTTCGCTTAGCACCTTCATCATCGACTTTTGATGCACAGAGGAGGTTTGGATGAGCTCGAGCAAAGAGATCTGGGCAGGCATCTTTCGCAATTCCTTAGCCTCTTCATTAGTGACGGGCTTTGCAGGTTGAGCATTATTTTGAGCATAAATTCGACCAGACCTTGTAATGAGGCCAACATCTAGGTCATAAGACCAAAGCACCGCTTTATTATTGACATACTCATACGGCCGAGGTATTTCAATCACAATCTCCTCATCGCTGCATCTTCTAGTGGGGGCATATCTCGATGAGTGATGGATCTACTTCTTCCTTACCATCATCGAGAGCAGCTTGCTCCTCCTCCCAATCGATGATGATGTGGGAAATAATGGAAACTACGTAGTTATGGTCAACATACACGATGATGCCGTCATCCACCATCTTGGCAATTCTTTCCTTCATCAGTGATAGGGGGACATCTTCTTGATCTGGATAATATCCAACTCTCACCAGTCCATTGTAGGCATTTGCCACATGCATCTTCGAGTTCTTAACTCGACTGACTTTAGGTTTTAGGATAGCATTCACTATACCCTCATGCTTTGGTAGCGGATTTTTTTGGACATTTGGCTAAGCAGTTTGAAATGAAAAGACTTTCGTGTCCAAGAGGCTCTAGATCCGATGCTTAAGGGTGAAACATTCATCAGTTGAATGTCCCAGCTCACCGTTATGATAGTCACACTTCTTTGTTGGGTCATAACCGCGAAGGTTTTCGCGGTTGGGACGCTTTGGTTCATTAGTAAGCAAACCTTTCTTTCGGAGGATTGTCAGCACTTGGGATGGAGACCCAAGGAGAGGAGTGAATTGCCTTCTATTATTCGCTTGGGCAAATGATTGACGGCAAGCGGTTTGTGGTTGTCTTGGATTCATTTCGATGGCCGGGGCACGTTTGACATTTTCTTGGCTATAAGCCGCATTCACATCCACAGCCATTTCCTTCTCCTTCTTGGCAGTGAATCTTCTACTAGATGGCTCAGTAAACCATCCTTCCTTTATCCCCATCTCGATTTATTCTCCTACAGGAATAAGCTGATTGAAGCTTTCGACGTACGTACTGGCCATTCGGTTACGAAACTCAGATGGGAGGGTCTTCACAAACAACTTCATCAACTCCTTATTGGTAGGCTCAGGAGTGATTTGAGCCGCTAGGTTTCTCCATCTTATAACATATTCTTTAAATGACTCGCTCTTTTTCTTTTCCATTTGCTCCAGGTCTTCTTGGGAAGGTGCGATGTCCATGTTGAACTTGTATTGTTTGAGGAACACGTCAGCCACTTTGTTCCAGGTGTCGAGGAGGTTCACATTCTTCATCACATACCAATTAGGAGCGGGCCCCGGTCAAACTTGCATGAAAGGATTGGATCATGAGAGGCCTCTCTTGACATACCGGGGCCATGCGTACGTGGTACATATACAAATGAGCCTTTGGGCAGGAAGTACCGTCATATTTCTCGAACTCCGGCATCTTAAACTTTTTCGGCATCTTGACTTTCTCGTAAACTCACAAGTCAAATGGAAGTGAACTTCGTGACTCTTGCAATTGTTTCAGTTTATCTTCAAGTTTGGTGAAGCGTTCATCTTGCTCCGCCTTAGGGAAATTGTCGGGCTTAACCTTTTCGATAGTGACAAATAGTGGGTCATCCTCCAATTCAGGCATGTTGTCATCATCAATTTGAGTCTTGTTCGTCTGCTTTGGGACTACAATCTTGGGGAGAGCGGGTGCAAGGGTCTAATTCACTTGGAGAGATTGCATTTAAGTTGTCATAAGTTGCATAGAGGTGAGCAACTGTTTGAGTTGGTCTTCCACGACAGACATACGATCTCACATTTCGATTTGGTAGGCCATTTTTGCTCTCGATCGTGTAATGATGGGTGAACGCGGAGGATCCATTATCACCTAATTGGATAAAAGTAATGTAAGAACCAATGACAAGATAGGAAAAATGGACCATGACAATGGTCTAATAGCCTGATTTTATTTGAAATTTGAACCAAGTTCCCTAACAATGAACTAAGAATTGAAATCCAAAGTCCCTAAACATTGAATCTAAAAATTGAAAACATTGAGCTAGAAATCAAAGTCCCCAAACATTGAACTAAGAATCAAAATTCAAGACATCTCATTTTATATGCCTTCGGGATTTCAACGCCTTGCGAAGCTTCTTATTTTCCGCTTCAATCATTTCCACCTTCCACTTAAGATGCTCAATTGGTACTCGTTGGGTTGGCTTCGGTCCACATCGGGACTACCGGACGCAAGGCGGCAGGAACCGGTGTTGTTGGATGTAGAACGCCGATGCATGGTGAATCTCTTCCTCGCCCTTTAGTCTCGTGGGCACCAAAATCTTCTCTGGATGACATTCGCTCCACGTAGTAATGATCATCCGGATCTCGTTGAAGTAGTCGTAATCCTTTCGAATGAAACGAACTTAGAATAAATCTGTCTTGAGAGGTGGGGGAATTTCTTGAAGAGCTTTGTACTAACAAGCCACTCTATGTGGATAATAGGAAGTAGCACCGGAAAGGCCCAGTAGTGGGATTGGTCCATCATGTTTGTGAGAAAATTGAGTCTCCTCAATGTGGAGCCATTTAGTATGCCATAAGAATGCATTAGGATAAGGATTTTTTAAAAAATGAATCCAACGGGCATACTGTTTATTTGGGCAAAAACGTTCTAAGACTGCAAACTTTTGTATGGGAAACTTTTGTATGGGGTGCCTAAAATCATCAATCTTAAATTGTTTCATAAGGTGACCAAATCCTCTTATGTGGGAGAAAAACCATATTTGCAAAAGTTCGAGAAGGGCACACATGGTCCTTTCCTCATTTTGTTTGAAATGGGTTAATGACAAAAATGTCTCGGCTAAAACTATATCGACATAATTCAACTCGACGCAAACACGATTAACCACCCATGAAATTGAAGGATTAATGGCATTTTTTCAATAAGAAAAAACGATTAGTCCAAAAAATGCTAAGATGAAAATCCTAACTTTTGAAGTCATTGATCGGTTTGAAAAACAGCCTTCCAAAAATGAAAATGGGCATGCATAGCAATTGGCTTTAACAACCTTCCTCACTTCTTCAGCTTCGATTTCTAAAAACTGTGATAATTCATAAATAGAATCTATACCGATAGGTGGTCTGACAAGTTCCTTTTCCTGGGGCATTCCAATGGCGACTCTATATTCTTCAAGTGTTGGAGTCAATTCAAACTTACCAAATATGAGGGTGGAAGTTTGTGAACACCAGAAGTGAGAGAGTGCCTGAATCACACCAGAGTGGATGTTGATCTCTAACAAAGGGAAAAAGTCGGGCAATCCCGGCTTTCACATATCTCGACCATCTTGATCCAACTGATCGAACCACCTCTTAAGCTCTTTTTTTGGAGTGGAAATAAATTGTGCATCGGTTTTCCCGATTGCATATAAAACAAGACCGACGACGAAACCTAATTGTCATGGACCGACAAAATTACAATAAAGTAAATAAATTGCGAAAAATTTAAACAACTTACTTTCATTGGAAATGGATGACAATCACATTGACATGCACATGAAATGTGAGGCTCGATTTCTACCTAGACGGCTTAACAAAGTGGAGATAAGAGGATGATCTGATCGTTGCAGTCTCACATTTACGTATCAGGTCCCCCTAACTCCGGCTCAATCGAATGGAATACACAATAATCACGCAGTCTCGCGGATATGGACAAACATATTCGACACCATGAAAGGAATTTCAGGGAAGAGAAGGTCAACCTCTACATAGCAGTCTCGCTTTAGAGGAAGTATCATTCTCAACACCATTCTAGAAATCCTATCGCAGCCCAGGTCCGACCGCATGTTGTGTGTGCAAATAGTGTGGTGCTAAAGCAATAAAGCATGCACAATAATTTAAATGCAAACAATACTTTTAATCATGAAAAATAAATCATTAATCTTAACACCTCCCTGCAAGACAAGAGTTAGCAAAGACTACTCCCCTTATATCTCCCATATGCAAGAACATTTAACACTTTAGAAATGTTAGGGACATACCCGAGATCCTCGCTGCCAAACAAAAATATTTTTTAAAAGAAAAAGAAAAATTGGCCTAAGTCCACTAAGTATTTTAACACAAGTACCTGTTGGAGTCGCTGTTGTCGTGACCTAATTTTTTGGGTGCACCACCTAAAATTAGGTTAATGGATTACTAAGTCTTTAAGCTTAGCTTGAGCTCTCTCAAGCCCATACCAATTCGCGACTTAGGTTTGAATTCTTAACATGCAAATGATTTTCAATCAAGAGTCGCCACTAATCTATTTTTGGTGGGTCGATTAGAAACCCAAGTAAAGTAACGGGATATTTACTTTACTCCTACGAACCAGAGATTCATGAGTTCGGAGACTTGGTTACACCAGACTATCCTAGTGCCCTTTCGGTACATTTTTATTTCATTTTCAAAAAAATGTTTGGCAATTGAATTGATTTTAATTTATCTTCCTAACATGTGAGGTGATCATACATGTATGCATACCACCAATATAACACTCAAGAAATCAATTAAATATTGCAAAACATACCTAACAACAACGAAAGCATCTGCATTGTTAAATCAGAATGCACATCAGCAACCCTAGATATAATTTTTAATTAACACGCAATTTCAATTTTTTTGTTTTCACTTTATTTAATGAAAATCATGCAATGCATGCTAATAATCTAATATGACATGAAGAAATGCAATAATTAAATGCAATCTAAATGATCTAACTCTAATGAAATGCAATGCGATGCAATGACATACAAAATTATTTCAATTAAAATAACATGCATCATGCAATTTCATATGTGAGCTATATGTCACGCGACTTTTGTTAAATGACCTGGTCTAATGACGAGGAAGTTCTAATTAAATAAACCTAATAAAAACTAGATGACATGCATTTGATATTTCTATTTTTAAAAATGCAAAAATGATCTAGCTAGATTAAAATTCTATTTTTAATTAAACTTCTAGGAAGGACACTTTTTTTATCAATTTAAAACCTCATGAAATTATGACCAAAAAAAAAAAAAAAAACTTCTAGCTTTAAGTGAAAGAGCCTTCTTGGAAAATTTTAAAAAAAAATCTATCAAGAAAAGATTTTTTGTTGCAGTGGGTGTTAAATAAAAGAAGGGGAAGAGTTTTTTTGGGGGGGAGTTCAGCAAGCCACCGACTCCTCAACACGTCCAATCAACAAGCTCGGTTCGAACTTTAATTATTTATTCCTTTAATCATAGAATATTTTAGTAAAATTGTAATTTTGGACTATGGTTTTTTTTTTTTTTGGTTGAAATAAACACTTGTATTCATATCAAAGGAAACTTATAACTTGAAGCCAAAGCATCCGCATAAACTAGGTCAAGCATTACAAAAGGAGGGTAAAGGATTTAGTTGTGGGCCGAAAAGTCTATGTGCTCGGCCTTTGTGGTCTAGTCGACTACCATATTTGTCTCATGCCTACAGTGTTGGATCATTAGGTTAGGGAAATGGGTGTTGACACCTAAATTTTGGCGACCCATTTAGACATTTAAAAAAATTAGGGGTTAATTTTATCCCTGAAAAAATAAAATCACATGGCATATAGTTTAGGAACATTTTTGTTTATTTTATTGGACCGACGGCGAGTGCAAAATTTTTCACATATTCCGTTCAGATTCTTCACACATTTAGGCAATATACACCAAAGGATATATTTTCAAGCAAAAAGGAAAATTTTGGATGGGATATTTGATAAATACAAAAGGTAATATTGCGCGGGGTGCAACGATATATTAAGTGGTATTTTGCATGAGCAAAAATTAGAAAGTAAAATATACCACGAAGATCTAATTTTTTGGCTTATAAAAGGGACCGCGTACGGACAAAGTTGAGAGGGAGGCCACACAATTGATACATACGGCCTCAATTCTGAAAAAGGAGGACATTGAATATACGACACTTTTAAGAGAGATAGAGACGGAGAAGAGCGCGTCGCGGTTGAGCCCCGTCTTGGCCGTGACCTTGCTTTCATAAGTTTGTGGTGCTTTACTTCGACGACCAATGCTCCTCCCGTGGGTCTCATGCTCCAACGCCACACTCTTTGTTCCGGACAACTCGCCGCGTTGATTTCTAGCCTGTTCCGATGAGTCCGTTGCGTTGCTGGTCATGAAGTTCATTGCACCCACAAAGACATAGCTCCTCTAGATCTTCGCCACAACTCCGTTGCTACTCCCGCTCTGCTCCGAGACCACACATCGATCTGTTGTGCGTCGTGGCCCATTGACGGCATCCCTATGTTGCCGATCTGATCGTTGAGATTCTCAGCAAGACACCGAGCTGCCATCTTTGCTGGTTTTTTTTTTCGGATGATCCCTTCTTATTATCTCCGTCATCGAGAAAACGATTCATCCAAAGATGAGGATTGAAGGCCATGAGTCTTAAGAGGTGGGTTTTGTCTTTTTCCATAAAATCTTGCTAACCCAAGTCGATAATATTGTTAGAGAAAGCCAACAGCCGCGAGTCCAAGAAATAAAGAACAATCGGAAAGGAAGTGGCAACTGAGGACTTCGACTGGCAAGACACACGATACCTGCATTCGAGAAGAAGTCCATTGCCAAGCTCAGCCAGTTCAATTGCTCCTCGTTGCCATGAGTTCTCATTCCGGCGAGATACTTGGCTGAACCATCGTCATAACCGTGCTATGTGAATCACCATTCGCGAGCCGCCGACAAATTCGAATTGGGAAGCAATATACGTACAATATTCAAATTAGGTAAAATTTCTTATCCAAAATAATTTGAATATTTTATTTCCTACTTGCTGCATATTAGATCTCCTCAAGTAACAGTAAAATCTATTAGGATATGTTCCTAATTCGCAACCGCACACGGATTTTTTATTCCATCTATAAGGCTTTAGATGGAATAATTAACCACGCGGAGTAAAATTGATATTTTGATCTTTAAGGCTTAAGATCAATTTATCGACTTTATTAGCGAAATAAATAAGCTTGAATTTCAATTCGAATGGTGGATAGCATTTTGACGATCATGGATGGTTTGATGTTTATCTCTTAATTGTTTTGTTTATCCCGAAAATACAAAAAAATTGCATTTGCATGTCATGTAGAATTATGGCATATTTTGTACGTCATTGCATATTAGGTTAAATTGCACTTAGTTTTAGGTAATATTTTTCTTAATTTATCATAAGTTTAGGTATTTTCTTAAATAGATTGCATTTTAGGATTATTTAGGTTAAGATAATGTTTTAGTTTAAATTAGGATTTGGCTCAACCTAATTCCTAATATAAATTAAATAGGATCTTAATTTAATTAGGTAATTTTCACATTTCACCTAATTTCGAATTTCATGAAAAATACAAAAAAAAATGTCATAGGTTAAATTAGTTTTATTATTTAGGATAAAATGCATTCTTTTAGGAAAAAGAAAAATGCCATATGCACGTCATTAGGGTTAGATTCACTGAGATGCATGTCATTTAGTATTTTTGCTAGGCCCATTTAATTAGAAATTACATGTCATTAGAATTAGGTTATTTAGTTAATATTGCATCGCATATTGCATAATTTTCATTAAATAAGTGAAAAAAAAAAAGAGAATTTGCGTGTTAATTAGAAACCATATCCAAGGTTGTTGATATGGATTTTGGATTAACATTGCAGATGCTTTCGTTGCTACGAGGTAAGTCCTGCATTTTCTATTTGCTTTATTGGGTGTTAAATTGATGGATTGCGCACCCGCATGATCGCATTACATGTTAGGGAAATAAATATAAAATCAATCCAAACCGCTTGCCAAACGTTTTTCAAAATAAAAGAAAGGTACCGAAAGGGCATTAGAGGAATCTAGTGTAATCAAGTCCCACGTCCCATAGTCTTTTGGTTCGTAGGAATAAAATAATTCTCCAGTTATTTTACTTGGGTTTCTAATCGACCCACCAAAAATAGATTAGTGGCGACTCCTAATTGAAAATCAATTGCATGTTATAAACTTGAACCTAAGTCGCGAATTGGTATGGGCTTGGGAGAGCCTGAGTTAAGTCTAGGCTTAACAATCCATTAGCCAAATCCTAGGTGGTTCACATCCGAAAAATTGGTCGCGACAGCTTGGCGACTCCGCTGGGGACTTGTGTTAAAACACTTAGTGGACTTAAGCCAATTTTCTTTTTGAAAAAATATTTTTGCTTGGCAGCGAGGATTACAGGTACGCCCCTAACTTTTAAGGTGTTAAATGTCTTGCAGATTTGGAGGTATAAGGGGAGTAGTGATTGTTAACCTTTGTCTTGCAGGTTGGTGTTGGGGATGAATATTTTAAATTCAAGTTATTGAATTGTTGCTTGATCTAAATTGTTGTGCATGTATTGCATTCAACACTACATTATTGCACACACAACCCGCCGCCGGACCTAGGCCGCACTAGGACATTTAGGATGGTATTGAGTTGGATACGACTTCGACCGCGAGGCCGTGTAGTAGAGGTTGCCAAACTTAATCCCGAAAGTTTTTCTTGGTGTTAAGAATGTTTACCTCTGCCCGCGAGGCTGCGTCGCATTGGGGTATCATTCTTGACTAAGCCGGAGTTAGGAGGACTTGACTTAGTATGCGAGGCTGCAACTAAGTCATCCCACCCTTTTAACTCCACCTTGTTTAGCCTTCCTAGTTAGAAATCGAACCTCACACTTCATGCGCTTGTCTATGTGATTGCCATCATTTTACCTTGGTGAAGTAAGTCTTCTATCCTTATACCATGCAATTTATTTTGTAATGTTTTTGGTCGGTCCATGACAATTTAGGTCAATCATTAATTTAACTTCTTTGTCAATTAGAGATGAAATGAGGAAATTGCCATGCAATAAATCATTTGGAAAATAAAAAACTTTGGAGAATTTATTTTTACGTCATGTCTAGAAAAATTGGTTTTACTAGGATATCCATTTTTTTAGGAAATTCCCTTCTTGCATAGACTTTTCATGAATAAATAAAAAATGAAAATAAATAAATAAAAAATCGATTAGATCATTGTCATGGATTGACTCTCCATTTACACCTCATGCTTACACGTTCCCGTTTATCTCCTTTAGGTGATTATGGGGCACTCCCGCTCACCCATCCGTACACGGTCGAAAGCTAAAATGGCAGATCGAAACAATGTACTGGACCGTATCATTGACAATATGAACAAGCGAATTGCACACCACCAAAGTCAAGTCGATGAATTGACTGCTACTGTGGCTTTTCTCATCAAACAAAAGGGCTGCCATGACATAGGTACTCTATCTTCAATGAGAAACTGCGACTCGAAGAAGAAAGTCAAAAGAACTTTTGAATCGTCTCATTTTCCTGAGGTAGCTGAATTTGATGCCACCATGAAGAGACTAGTGACTTATCTAGAAGGAAGAATCTCTAACGTGGAGGGTTCGCATCACAAGATCAAGGAGGGTGAAGAACTCAAGTGCACATGATTCATGGTCTTAAATAGATCGCTTTCCTTATTTAATTATGGGCATGTTTAGTTGCACATTCCCCCCACGCAGGAATTTTTATTGCATTTTAGGAATTGTTTTCGCTTTCGAGAAATTGTTTTTGACTTCTTCTCTTTTTAAGGGTTAGGAATCATAATTTCCATTTCAATAATGTAATTCATTTGATTCTATTCAATGAAATTACAATTTTATTTCCAATTTTTGAGGGCCGTCATGACGGGGTACTCCAAACCAGCCCGGTGACGATATCCAACAATGAAAAGAAAATATCATCCAAGGAGAATTCTGAGGACTGGGCTTCTTCATGCTTCCTCATCAAAAAAAAAATCCAAAAGAACCAAAAAAAAAAGATCATTTTTCAAGACATTTCCAAAAAGTATGCATTAGGTTAGCCTTGTTTAATTTTCTAACTCATTTACTTTATGACCCAATAAGAAAGCATCTAAAAAAGGCACATCAGGGCCAAACAAAGTGTGTTCCATTTCCATGCTTGACGGAATTTTCATTCTCACCCATTAAATGAGGGGCAAGTTAAAAGAGGATCATCCATCTTTGGTGAAAGAGATGACGAATTTGGGGCACTACAGATTCTAGTAGAGACATGGCTGAGACAAAATCTCGATCCGAGCCAAAATGGTTGTGCAATTTGAATTTACTCTAATATTGCATAGTATCCTATTCATGCACGTTCTCTTGTGTAGGGGCAAAAGCATATCTCCACTTTTGATGGATAAAGACGATCCAAGGGCATCCATTGCTAAGGCAATTCTTTTGTGGAGCGATTCCCCTGAATGAGTGCTTAAAACCATGTTTTGAGTGCGATAAATTGTTTGCTTTGAAGTCACAAAAGTTTTTCATGTTTAAAGTTGCTGGACTCTTTTGAAAAGAGAAATTTCATATTGATTTAGCTCACCAATTTCATGTGGAGATTTGTCAAGATAGACAATTTAATGGAGTGACATCAATGTTTAAGAACACTGAATGAGACGTATCAGGATGATGAAAGGCAAGCCTTATCCTATACACAGTCCCTTACTTATACACTTGTGAGATGAGTGTAGAAAGTTCCATATTTGCAAGGTAAAGAGTTCTTTCGCAAAAGGTACGATGACCAAAATGATGAGGGGCAGTTCATTTCTCTATCCCAAACACCACAGGTGATACATTGCTTAACCCCTTTTGAAGCCCCATACACTTGTGGAGATTTTTTTCAAATTATCCCTGTCAAGAACCACCCCACATTGGGGCAAGTTGGAGGGTAAGATAGCACCATAAAATGAAGAAAATGGATTGAAATTTTCTTGCTTTCACTTGCATCAACTTTCAAGTTGTGCTATTACATTGAATTCATATGGTAATTTAAGTGCCTTAGGATGACGAAGAGCATTTCTTTCTCTATCCTACATACTTATATCCTTTGCATAGCCGACTTGAGCCTGCAATTTCATTTCTTTTAAACCTAGTTGGTGATCATCCCCCACACTGGGGCAAGGCAAGAGACAGATGAAGACCTTTGAAAGTTTGAATGTCATTCAAAGTGTAATTGCTTGACACATGCAAAATAGAACTAAAGGGCATGAAAAAGCAGTGTGCCTGGTAAAAGCAAGGTCAATGCCCATAAAAAAAAAAGTGAAAAAATGAATGAATAAGAATTAGGGGCATGAAAAAGCGGTGTGCCTGGTAAAAGCAAGGCCAATGCCCATAGATGAAAAAGAGAGTCAAGATAAGGCGATCACAATTGCAAGAATTGAATCCGATGGAGCAATACTCAAAGAACTCAAAAGTTGAGTTTTTACAATCAATGGGGCATTTCATGAAGACAATCCCCAATGCTGAAAAAGAAAACTGGTGGCAATGCCAAGATGATCACCAACTCTCACCATTCACACACATTTTGAGCCTAATGATCCTTTCATTTCTCAACCCATGAACCTAGCCTACGTTACGTCATTTACAAAGTCTCTTCAGATTAGGGCACTTGAATTAACATAGGAGTTCATATGTTTATAAGCATCGCTCGAAGAAGTACGAGCAAGATTATTTCTTTCTCATTTTGCAAGGTTCTTGACTTGTAAACCTGGAGATGATTACAAAATTGTTCTTTCAATTGCCTTGACTCAAAGAGTCCCTTTGTTAAGCCATTGACCAAGCCCACATTACGGTCCCTATTAAAGACCTCTCAGATTGGTAAGATCGTACCGCTTGCGAGAATACTTGGATCCTTGTCGATATGATGATGAGATTGAGTGATTCTCACAAAATAGCTATTCTAAACGAGAGTGAGTGAAAGTCCTTTTTAACTGAAAGTCTTTCATTTAGCATTTTTAAGAAATCCATGTCGTTGTCTTGAACGACAATTCTCTCCAAAGGGAAATTTGGGTGATGCAAAGGTCATTATGCATGAACCCCGATTGAGTTGATAAAAACCTCACTGAATTTTGAAATATGCATTCTAGAGTAGCTAAGATTCTCTTTGATGAATGCATATCAGTTTTTCCTCTAAACCATGTCTGACAGGTAATTCAAGTTCCTTTCAGAATGTTTCATGATATTAGAAGCCTCCACCATGAAGTGGAAGACCTCCACATGATATCTAAATTTCAAAAGACATATCCCTCAGAATCGAGATATCACCAGGTAAGTATATCTCTATTCATACCTTGAATATTTGTCATTGCACAGGTATTCCCTTTTAAGCATACCAACACTCAATTGAGTTGTCCCCCAAAGATTTTTCCTCCAGATTCAATCTGATTAAGGCGACCGAAGAATGGTTTGGGTTCTGATCAGATGATTTCTGTCGCAAGGCTGGGCGACCGAAGAATGGTTCGGGTCCTAGCCAAGCAAAACCTCAGTCTAGGCGACCGTAGAATGGTACGGGTCCTAGACAACATTTATTGCTCTAACAGGCGACCGTAGAATGGTACGGGTCCTGGAAAAGCAATTCCCTCATTCAGGCAACCGTAGAATGGTACGGGTCCTGGAAAAATAATTTTCTTCGTTGAGGCGACCGTAGAATGGTACGGGTCCTTGACAACACCTATTCCTTATTCAGGCGACCGTAGAATGGTACGGGTCCTGGAAAATGAATACCCGTTTAGGCGACCGTAGAATGGTACGGGTCCTAGACAAAACCTTTCTGCCGTACTGGGCGACCGTAAAATGGTACGGGTCCTGGAAAAGCAATTCCTTACAAAACCTTTCTGCTGTATTGGGCGACCGTAGAATGGTACGGGTCCTGAGAAAGCAGCTCCTTTCTGTCATACTGGGCGACCGTAGAATGGTACGGGTCCTAGACAGGTAACACTCACTACCTCGAATTACTTTATCCTCCTCGAAGGTAAGTTATCCCAGGTAGGTTTATCTATCATTTGCATTAGTATTTCGATGCATCATATAAATTGCATTAAAAAATGGAATTCACGTTCCAACAAAAAATCATTCACTGCATGTGCATGGTCAAAATTTAGGTCTCAATTTGTCTTTCAATGCAACCTCTACAAGCTCACCTTCAAAGAGGGGCAGCTGTTGACATCTAAATTTTGGCGACCCATTTAGACATTTAAAAAAATTAGGGGTTAATTTTATCCCTGAAAAAATAAAATCACATGGCATATAGTTTAGGAACATTTTTGTTTATTTTGTTGGACCGACGGCGAGTGCAAAATTTTTCACATATTCCGTTCAGATTCTTCACATATTTAGGCAATATACACCAAAGGATATATTTTCAAGCAAAAAGGAAAATTTTGGATGGGATATTTGATAAATACAAAAGGTAATATTGCGCGGGGTGCAACGATATATTCAGTGGTATTTTGCATGAGCAAAATTAGAAAGTAAAATATACCACGAAGATCTAATTTTTGGCTTATAAAAAGGACCGCGTACGGACAAAGTTGAGAGGGAGGCCACACAATTGATACATACGGCCTCAATTCTGAAAAAGGAGGACATTGAATATACGACACTTTTAAGAGAGATAGAGACGGAGAAGAGCGCGTCGCGGTTGAGCCCCGTCTTGGCCGTGACCTTGCTTTCATCGGTTTGTGGTGCTTTACTTCGACGACCAATGCTCCTCCCGCGGGTCTCATGCTCCGACGCCACACTCTTTGTTCCGAGACAACTCGCCGCGTTGATTTCTAGCCTGTTCGATGAGTCCGTTGCGTTGCTGGTCATGAAGTTCATTGCACCCACAAAGACATAGCTCCTCTAGATCTTCGCCACAACTACGTTGCTACTCCCGCTCTCGCTCCGAGACCACACATCGATGTTGTGTGCGTCGTGGCCCATTGATGGCATCCCTATGTTGCCGATCTAATCGTTGGAGATTCTCTAGCAAGACACCGAGCTGCCATCTTTGCTGGTTTTTTTTTTTTTTCGGATGATCCTTCTTATTATCTCCGTCATCGAGAAAACGATTCATCCAAAGATGAGGATTGAAGGCCATGAGTCTTAAGAGGTGGGTTTTGTCTTTTTCCATAAAATCTTGCTAACCCAAGTCAATAATATTGTCGAGAGAAAGCCAACAGCCGTGAGTCCAAGAAATAAAGAACAATCGGAAAGGAAGTGGCAACCGAGGACTTCGACCGGCAAGACACACGATACCTGCATTTGAGAAGAAGTCCATTGCCAAGCTCAGCCAGTTCAATTGCTCCTCGTTGCCATGAGTTCTCATTCCAGCGAGATACTTGGCTGAACCATCGTCATAACCGTGCTACGTGAATCACCATTCGCGAGCCGACAAATTCGAATTGGGAAGCAATATACGTACAATATTCAAATTAGGTAAAATTTCTTATCCAAAATAATTTGAATATTTTATTTCCTACTTGCTGAATATTAGATCTCCTCAAGTAACAGGTAAAATCTATTGGGATTTGTTCCTAATTCGCAACCGCATACGGATTTTTTATTCCATCTATAAGGCTTTAGATGGAATAATTAACCACGCGGGAGTAAAATTGATATCTTGATCTTTAAGGCTTAAGATCAATTTATCGACTTTATTAGCGAAATAAATAAGCTTGAATTTCAATTCGAATGGTGGATAGCATTTTGACGATCATGGATGGTTTGATGTTTATCTCTTAATTGTTTTGTTTATCCCGAAAATACAAAAAATTGCGTTTGCATGTCATGTAGAATTATGGCATATTTTGTACGTCATTGCATATTAGGGTTAAATTGCACTTAGTTTTAGGTAATATTTTTCTTAATTTATCATAAGTTTAGGTATTTTCTTAAATAGATTGCATTTTAGGATTATTTAGGTTAAGATAATGTTTTAGTTTAAATTAGGATTTGGCTCAACCTAATTCCTAATATAAATTAAATAGGATCTTAATTTAATTAGGTAATTTTCACATTTCACCTAATTTCGAATTTCATGAAAAATACAAAAAAAATGCCATAGGTTAAATTAGTTTTATTATTTAGGATAAAATGCATTCTTTTAGGAAAAAGAAAAAATGTCATATGCACGTCATTAGGGTTAGATTCATTGAGATGCATGTCATTTAGTATTTTTGCTAGGCCCATTTAATTAGAAATTACATGTCATTAGAATTAGGTTATTTAGTTAATATTGCATCGCATATTGCATAATTTTCATTAAATAAGTGAAAAAAAGAGAATTTGCGTGTTAATTAGAAACCATATCCAAGGTTGTTGATATGGATTTTGGATTAACATTGCGGATGCTTTCGTTGCTACGAGGTAAGTCCCGCATTTTCTATTTGCTTTATTGGGTGTTAAATTGATGGATTGCGCACCCGCATGATCGCATTACATGTTAGGGAAATAAATATAAAATCAATCCAAACCGCTTGCCAAACGTTTTTCAAAATAAAAAGAAAGGTACCGAAAGGGCATTAGAGGAATCTAGTGTAATCAAGTCCCCGTACCCATAGTCTCTGGTTCGTAGGAGTAAAATAATTCTCCAGTTATTTTACTTGGGTTTCTAATCGACCCACCAAAAATAGATTAGTGGCGACTCCTAATTGAAAATCAATTGCATGTTATAAACTTGAACCTAAGTCGCGAATTGGTATGGGCTTGGGAGAGCCTGAGTTAAGTCTAGGCTTAACAATCCATTAGCCAAATCCTAGGTGGTTCACATCCGAAAAAATTGGTCGCGACAATGGGAAAGAAAAACAATGGCCTCCGCGAGCAAAGCACGAAACTCCCACAAAGTGGCGATCTCTCATCTCACACAACGTCAACGAGGGTGAGGCAATCGAATTCAATCACAAGTTTAGTACAATGGAGTCCTTGTTGCAGCAGATGTTGAAGGGTGAAGGTAAGTGCTTGGATCTTTGCCTCAAGAGCCGACGTCAATGGAAATCTTCTCGAAAAGTAACCCGTAAGTCGACCTTGGTAATCTATGCAAAAACAGGCCATCGATCCTTCCGTGCTTCCCAACTGATAAGCACCATCGATGTTGCATTTTAGGGTTCCCACATCTGGAAGTCTCCAAAGCTGTGCAGGATTTAGAGTATCATGCCCTGTTCTTGATTGGGTGGAAGTAGGGATCTGGTATAATCTGGTCTATGCAACAGCCGCCTCAACTACGAGGGTTGGATCTGGTTGCTGGTTGTGGAAAATGAAGTTGTTTCACATCCGCCAGATCTGCTAAAGGACATTTGTAATGATTTCCAGTCCAGGTGAATGTTTGGGTGTTGTCGCTCTTACTAATAACCATGCATCTAGACGATGGATCGTGTTAGGTAGAGGTTGTAGATTGATCTATGGGTGAGTCCAGATAGCACGAGTCCATGAGCAATGTAGAAAGAGATGCTCTAGGGTTTCAGGAGTATTCTGTCGACACGGTTTGCATAAGGGATCCGTGATAATGTGACGTTGAAATAAATTTGCTCTGGAAGCTAGTGCGTTTTGACAAACTGACATAGGAATGTTTTGATTTTTAGTGCTATTTCATTGCCCATATTCGTCACCATAAAATCCTGGGATTCTGGTGAGATGTTGATGCTCTTGTCACCGTGGTTGCTTGTTGTCTACATTATAGTATGGTAGTTGCTTTTCGCAGTATATAGACCAACCTTCGTGGCTGTCTAAACTAATATATCTTCTGTATATAGAGGTCTTACTGGAATGGTAAGAACCTTTCCAGTAGGACCTCTGCTATGACCTATTCTCCTAAGAACCTGTGGAGCAGTGATTGGTTCTAATTATGGTGGATCGGATCAATAAGATTAGCCACCATTAATGGTTCTTCTCTAGTCTTAGGTCCATGGAGAATTCCCATTGATAACCACTGATCTTCACTTATTCTGATCTTATTTCCATTACCAATTGACTAGTGTATGTATGGTAGAATAGCATCTCTGCCCATTAGAATGCTCTGCCATCCCCAGGATGGTCGAGTTCCTCTATCTGCCGATTGGAAGTCTTTTGAGTGAAAGTACAGATCTTTAAAAATTTGACTCCATAAATCTTGAGGCTTTTGTAATAATCTCCAAGCCTGCTTTCCAAGCATCGCTCTATTAAATGCTATAAGGTCACGAAAGCCCAGGCCTCTGTTATCTTTGCTTCCTTTAAGAACTTCCCACTTCTAATGGATTCCTGCTTTATTCTAATAATTTCTCCACCAAAATCTAGCAATACTTTTTTCAATAGATTTGCAAATAGATAGAGGCTACTTGAAGATCAACATAGCGTAATGTGGAAGTGCATGTACAACAAATTGAATAAGAATTTCCTTACCTCCTTTTGATATTAATTTCTCTTTCCATCCCTCTAATTTTGCATTTACTCTTCCTATTATCCAAGAGAACATCTCCCTCTTTGATCAACCCCAGTCAGATAGTATTCCTAAATATTTGCCATACCTTTGTAGCACAGGTGTTCTAAATTCCTGCGACATATTTTCCTACAAGCTAAAAGAAAAATGTTTACCGAAAATCATGCCAGACTTGTTGTGGTTCACTACCTGTCCCGTAGCCACACAATACTAATTTAAAATGTTAGCAAAGTTTTGGCATTCCTAAATGTTACCATCTAGGAAGAAGATTGCATCATCATCGAAAAATAGATGGGACAGGGTAAGACACCACCTATTTAACTTAATACCCTTGATGTGTCCCAAACTGATAGCTTGATTAATAAGACTTGATAAAACATTTGCCAGCAAAATAAAAATATATGGAGATAGAGGATCACCCTGTCGGAGGCCCTGAGATGGGTAAAAATAAGGTAGTTGCTCTCCATTAAATTTCACACTAAAAGACGTTGTGATGCACTGCATTATCCACGGAACCTATCTTGGATGGAACCCCAATTTAAGAAGTTAGTCGTGAAGGAAATCCCATTCTACTCTGTCGTACACCTTTTGCATGTCGGTCTTTAGGATTGCATTTCTGGGTCTTAAATTGATGAAGAACTTCTTGAACGATTAAAATATTATCTTGAATTTGTTGTCCACTCACAAAAGCCGACTGTTCCTTAAAAATCAGATAATTTTGGACTATGTTGAATGATGAATTATTGGGTAGATTTAGAGGTTGTTGACATGTGAAATCATACAATAAGGATATTTGCTGTTCCGAATTTTTTTCAGTTAATCATGTCTCAGAATAATTTGCATTATGGAGGCATCTTCCCAACGAAACCTAACTCCTCCACCGTGGCACAACAACAAAATCATTCCATACAACTACCGGCTGCGCTCATGAATGGATCAAGAGATGATGACATAATAGAAGATACCTACAAGCTTTCCAATGGAAAGACTGCTATCCATATAATTAGGGAGGTTCATAATCAGGATGTGGCCCTACTCTTTCCTACTTCCTGACAACGCTAGAGGAACATTTTGGCTTAACCGTGAAACCTAAATTAACCGACGGAGTGGCACCTTAGAAGGAAAGGAGCATAAAGTCAAGGTGACGGGAGGAAAGTTCATCTCCTGTCCACATTGATTAGCAAACTGTTTACGAATAAAAAGGTCGATGGTTTGGCTTGTTTTTATGTTTTTCGTTGAAATTTCAAAGTATTTAATTTTAACTTATCATTAGGGTATTTTTCATATTTTGATTATTTTCATATTGATGCACTAAAAACTGTATCAAATATGCGCGTGCTAAGAGATGGCCAAGCCCCTTCAACAATCAATATTTTTTCATGCCTTTGATGTTTAGTTTTAATTGTCTCCTTGTATTTCATGGATTTTTGTTTCGTAGGTTGAATTGCGAGTATACAGTCTGAATTGGAAGTATATAGTCTCTCCAATGATTCCATGGTACATATGAGGATTTGACTATCGGAACACACTTTATTTTACAAATACAAGCGACCGATAATTCGCTCCATTGAAGTGACTTGCATCTAGCAACTTCTCCTATTGATTAGCTAAATCGATTATGGAATCATTACTTAAGCTTCAACTAGAACTTAAACAAAAACCCATTAGATCACAATCCAAAAGATGATGTTTTTATATCTTACAAAAAAAATAAATGGACGCTTTGCGTCCGGAGAAATAAATGTAACTATATTCCGATGCTAAAATCTTTATTTTTCATTATTCACACGAAAACCTCAAAGTGAATAAAAATATATAGTTTTATGGACTCATTTGTTGGTAAGAGTAATCGAGTGAAAAACTGGTTTTGGAGATATGTACATCTAACTACTTCGGCTTTCTTGAACTGTCAAACAATAATAACTGCCTTTCAACTGCTTTTAATAAGCTTGGCGCTTAGTTCAGGCTTCATAAAAGCCATGGCTGCCTGCAAATCAAACCTCCCCGAGCCATTTTGCATTTTATATCCAAGAGTTTCAGAGAGAGAAACCACCATCACAGAGCTTTAGTTTTCCGCTGGAGCTACACGAGTTTTTCTTCCTTGGAGAACCGAGAGAATTCTCTTCTCTCTGATCTAATGGAAAGAGCCCAAGATTCACAAAGGACAAGCGGAAATGGCGACGAGTCTGAAGAAACATCAAGGCAGTCGCAATCGCATCAGCGACTTGATTGTTTTATTCTTTTTGATCAAAGGCGACTTAATTATTCGGTACCGGGTCGCTACTACTTGATGCAAACTTCAGAGAACTTCATTTTCGCTTTGCGAAGCATTAATGCTGGTGATCGAGCAGGCGAGGATCAAACTGCGAGCGTTTACCCCGAACGAGAGGGGGAGAATGTTCCTGATGATCAGACGGGGACAGCCCAAGATCAAGAATTGGCTGACGGGTTGCATCGAAGGGAAAGCGACGGTGATGTTGATGATGATCGAAGGGGAAGGGTTGACTCCGAACAAGAGCGAGAGAAGGTTGCTCCTGATGATCAAACAGCGAGGGTCGAAGGCCAAGAATGGGCGGAGGGACCGAGTATGATTCCTGATCAAGAATCGAAAGCGGGATCTCGCGGACAGAGAAGAGACGACTGCATTTTGACACTTGATAGCACTGATACGATTTTAAGGCAGCGGCCATTACTCGGGTCAAATAGTGGAACGGAAAATCAGAGTGCCGCAACTAAAGGTCAAGATTCGATGCATTCTGTCACGCGGGAGAGTGCAGGCGGCGGATCGAGGCAGACGGAATGGCCACAACTGTTCGAACGTTTGAGGGTTGCAGACGAGAAGAAGAAAAAGGAAGCGCAGGAGTAAAAGAAGGAACGAAGGAGATGGAACCGAGAGGGAGAGAAACCATACAAATTCCTTAGCAATGGTGCAGTATGTTCTTGGAATCTCTCTCGCAAAGCATGATGATAAGTTTCTTCTCGGGCTTTTCTTCGTTAAGGGGTTTTTTAGGCGCTTCCTTCATTTTTTTTTTTTTTTTTTTTTGGTTTCTTTGTGTGTAAGCCTTCGCGTGAAATTGATTTTCACGGATGAATATTCTTGGTGAAAATAAAGATTTTTGGCAATGAAAAATGAAGGGTCAGATTTTCCAGAGAAAGTTTGGACGTGTAGTTAATTTTTTTGTGCTCTCCTATCCTTTATTCCTTTCTGTTGACTTAGGTTAGGTTAATTGGATCATCATCATCTTCATCATTACTATCTCTGGTTTTATTGCCCCTCTGTTGCACGGTTTTTTTCTTAAATCTGCAAATTAGAGAGGAGTAAATAAATCTTCGATAACATAATTACTAATGCTGGTATCGTGACTAAAAGTTCTCTTTATTGGCGATATATTTCCCATCACTGAATTTTTGTAATAGCAAAACCAATGAAATATCGTAAATTATGTTAAAAAAAAATTGAAGACATGTTTCGTGATATTTTTCCTCGCAAAATAGATTGTCTGTGTAATAAAAATGAAATACAATTTTAATCTGCCAATTAGATTTCTCAAAATTTGGGGCACCGATTAAAAAATGTATGTATTTAATTTCATAATCACAAAATAGTGGAAAACTATATTGTAAGATAAAATGATGTATTCCATATTTATAAACAAAATATCTAATTATCAATGAGTGTAAACTTCCCAAAGAAAATCAATCAGTTGTTAGACCTCATTCTAAAGAATGAGAATTAATTGAACTTAAAAAGGACAAACTCCGAAGTTTTAACGTGCATTTTGTCTTCGCCTTTTGATTAAATATAAACAAAGAGAGGTGCGAGTGTTTTAGTTTTCTTTTTTTCCCTTTTTTTCTTTGATGAAGTCGGGAAACATCAACATGAAAGTAGGAGATTTTTAGACGTTTGAAAAGTAATTGATCAAATATTTAAATGCCAATAGAATGATCTGAGTAAGACTTAAGTGAGATTGTGTTCTTTCTTTTGGAAACTTTCTATTAATGAAGAAAACTAAGCGATGATGCTTCCGTCGTTTTCTAGCTCGATTAGAGAATTCTATTTTAAGTCAGATAGGAACAAGCAACATCAACGGGAGTATTTTTCACAAAAGAACGTGCATGATGAGGACCGATAATCTTAGCTATAGTTCTTTGAAGCAGAAGACAAAAAGCACCCTCATGGCACATGGTCATTCTTCTTTGGCATTAAAGAAAAACCTATCAAAGATGTGCGACATAAATTATTATTATTTTTTTTTTATGACTCAGAAATCACCGTTCAGCCGATAATCGACGACATAAATTCGAGATAACGCTAGCGTAGGGACCCATCTCCCACAGCGCCGCACTTAAGTCATGCAATTACGCACGCGGTAACTCGAACCTCCCTTCAACTGGGATGGGGGAAATGCTAGAACCAACACCCCCATAGCGAGGTGGGTGGTGCGACATAAATTATTGATCGCCAAAAAACCAAAAAAAAAAAAATTAATTTGAAGGATGATTCTATCATGCTTGAAGAGAAGATGAATTTATCCAAGTTCTTCAACTCATGACCGGCGAATGTAATTGGTTTCTCCACTTTTTCCCGAATATCCCTATGATTGTGCAAATACATAGGAGCATGTATTTTTAAGGATCCTTGAAAAGGATATCATCTCGTAATAATTATGGATTTTTGCAATTTACTTTAGACAACTCGATATTATTAGTCATGATGTGTTTATATCAACTGCCACGTGCTTATATTTTAAATAATACTGAAAATGATTAAGAAGATAAAAGAAAATAATTGTGCATTTTCAGGAGGAAAGCTTTTAACCCAAAAAAGAAAAAAAGAAAAGGAGAGCTTACATTAGGAAACTCCCGTGTCAAGTCACGCGACAAAATCGTGTTAGGTCACGTGCCTATCACGTGGCAAACAGAGAGGTGTAACGGGGGACTGCGACGGCCACTTCCGCAGCGTAGTTCTTTCCCGCAGCTCTCTACTCGCTCTTCTTCTCAAAAGCCACCATGAGTTCCTCCTCCTCCTCCGGCGGCGGCGGCGGCGGCGCGAAGCTCCCTCACGACGTCGCCGTCGAGATCCTGAAGCGGTTGCCGGCGAGATCCCTCCTCCGATTTAGGTGCGTCTGCCGATCGTGGCGTTCCGCCATCGACGACCCTCGTTTCGTGGCCCTCCACTGGAGCCACTCCGCCCTCCACGCCTCCAGTCGGCATCTCGCGTGTCTAGACTGCGGCGACGACGCCGTCCAGAACCGGTGCTCTCTGTTCCCCAACGCCCCTCTCGCCCTGCCTCCTCCCCCGTCGCAAATCGAAATCCCGTTCGTTGCTCCTCCCAACCGTTACGCCCTCGTCGGTTCGTGTAACGGTTTGATCTGCGTCTCGGAGAGTTCCAGTGACGGCACTGAGCGGGCGCTGTATTTTTGGAATCTATTCACCAGGAAGCATAAGGCGGTTCGGCTCCCCCGTCCGGAGCGGATGCCACCCTTCTCCGTGGGGGGCGCTCATGTAGTTCTGGGGTTTTGTTTCGATGCGAAGTCTAATGACTATCGTGTTGTCAGGATTATCCGATACCTAGGTATTCGCCGTCGACGCTTCCGCAATAAGAAGCCTCGAGTCGAGGTTTATTCGTTCCGTACAGATTCATGGAAGACCTTGGAATGTGAGGTTCCTCTTCTCTGTGACAGTGCGGTCTTCTTGAATGGGAACCTGCACTGGTATTCTTTCAATGGGGAGGGGGATGGATACGGATCCATAGTCTTGTTCAATGTCGCAGATGAGGTGTTTGATGAAATAGCTCTGCCGGAAGGGATCAGTCCCCATTTTGTGTTGTCCGTGACGGTATTGAATGAATCGCTGGCTGTGTTCTTTAGTCATAGGGAGGCTTGTTTCGTTTGGGTTATGAAAGACTACGGCGTGCCAGAGTCTTGGAGTAAGCTGTATACTTTCGAGGTTACGGAACCGGTAACAGGATTTGATGGCTTTACATGGAATGGCGAGCTTCTTATGGAAATAAATTGTGAAGAACGAGTTTCTTGGAATCCGATCACAGCACAACTCTCAATTCTTCCATTGTCGGCGAGATACAAATTGGTCCCCGTTGTAGAGAGCCTCGTTCCACCTTAGATATGACTCGATTGCTGCTATATCGGTAAAGATTAATTCTGACTGCTGAAAAGTTGAAAGTTACATCTGAATTGAATTGAAAAGATGTAGTTTTATTTTTATTTATTTTTGGGTAAAGGAGAAGATATGATTTTATTCGTATGTGTCAGCCATAAAATGATGAGAAGTAGTGCGGCAGTGTGTATTTACTTTGGATACTTGTTGCAAGATTTAGAATGCATTTTCATTTTCACTTCGAGTTTTTCTTTAGACTAGTGAAGTGTGTCCTCTGTATGACTTCCGCATTGTCAGCACCAGCGGATTTTAGACCATGCGGAAGAAAATGACACAGCTTTTTGAATGCTATGCATGTATGTGTTCGATGCTATGCCACCATAAGCATTTTTCAGCTTCCATAAGACCAAAATATTCATGGCTTGAATCACGCATCTTGATCCCGGGGCATTGCAACTGGTGCAACTACAGATTACTATATTTTGTTTCCTACCACAGGACTCTGTGGTAGCACTGGCAATGCTTACCTGGTAAGCTTATTTATCAATATATGCAGACTGCTGCATTAATGGATGAAGGAAACAGTGGAGATTGTATTACCACGATACACTATTTTTCCCCCCAAATGCTTTGGGATCAGAAGTCTCACTTCTTGTTATGATACACCAATGATTTTGCATGTCAAGCCTTATGAGAATTTGGTCTTTAGATGAGATAGTCTCTTTGCTTCCTCCTCGGAAAGACATCTGAGATAATGATTTTTAAATTGCAATTCTCTTCCAAAGTCAGGTGCAAGGTGCTGGAGCTCTTCTTTATTAACAGGAATTCTGGTGATTGGCAATGCAAGTACAGCTGGCTCTAACAAAAATGGGGGAGTGGCAAAGGACAGCAGAAAGTGATGTTGAAGTTTCTTCGGAATATAGTTTACGTGGAAGGCAAGAAACAATCTGCTTCATGGTTAAGCTACTTCTCCCTTCGAGCATGTTCTTAGATTGATCGATTTGTTACTTAACATCAATTTGAAGGCTATCTAGTTTCAAAAGGATACATGTCGTGCTTATGATTATCTATATAATGTAATGTGTGAGATTTGCTTATACTGTCATCTATAATGAGTATGTCTGTTTATATAACTATTTTCTTGCTACCATCTTTAAAAGCTAAACAATTGAGGCACCAGCCTTTTTTCTTGCCGATCTAAACATTAGGTTTGTCAACCTAATTTATGGTTGTCAAAAGCGGTCTCCGTCTTGAAAATTTTGTGAATTTATGTTATGCCATAGGAATTTGTCAAAAAGTGCTCCAGTGCACTTCTTAAACAATCGAATCAGCTAATGCTTATTTAGACAATGAGAAAGAGTTCAGAAACTCGATGATATTGATAGGGGAATATGCTATATTTAAAGTACTTTGTTGGGTATATATGTATTCAGTTGTTGTATCTAACACTTAACTCTTCCAATACCTATGTCAACAAAAGCGCTAGCATTTAATTAATTGAGATTAGGGTGTAACTAACCTGGTAAATTCATCCTAAAGGCTTGAAATTAGGGAGTAATTTTAAAGTTAGGGGGCTAATTTTGTTAAGAGTTGTGGTTGTTTTCATTGTGCCTGATAACGTTTTTTGTTGGACTTTTTAACACTGTATCATATTAGACCTCAATTGTTTCTAACATTTTCCTCTACTTTAAGTTTTTGAATTTGATTTTCTAACATTTGTACCCCTTAAGAGTACTTCTTTAAACCAAACACTCCGGTGTTTCGAGCAAATTTATATAATTATTCGAAAACCCTAACATGACTCTTGCCCCTTCTTTGACACGCTGCCAACCCAGACCTCCTCATTAGCGTCCCCATCAATTTGCCCATCTATCTCCTTTTTTTTTCTTTTTCTTTTTTTTGTTGTTGTCAATTGATTGTCTTCAAGCACAACCTTGGCATCTTTGACGTGATGCCTACCTTGCTCTCCTATCCTTAATTCCTTTCCGTTGACTTTGGTTAGGTTAATTGGATCATCATCATCTTCATCATTACTATCTCTGGTTTTGTTGCCCCTATGTTGCACAATTTTTTCTTTAATCTGCAAAATAGAGAGGAGTAAATAAGGGTGCGTTTGTTTGTGTTTTTGTTCAAAAATTGTTCTAGGAAATAGAAATAGAAAAAAATATTTTTGCTCCGAGGAATAATTTTTAAACAGGAGAATGCGATTGGTAAATTTGTTCGAGAAATAGAAAAAGAATAAAAACATGTTTGGTAAATTTGTATAAATTTTTTTATTTCTTTAATTTTTTAATTTTTTAATTTAATTTTTTCTTTTTCCTTTTTCCTTTTTTCTTCTTTTGGTCGGTTGCTAGCCTTGGCCATGGCCGACGAGGGCTAGCGGCCTCGCCCAACCACAGCGTGGCCGAGCTCGCCTAGCCGAGCCTCGTCGGGGCCGGTGACGCTTGGCCTTGCCGGGCCGGCGACGCTTGGCCTCGCTAGGGGTCGGTGAGGTCGCCGACCCTCGACGGCGTCGTCAACCTTGGATGGCCAATCGCTAGCCATGGTCGAGGCCGGCGATCGGCCAAAGAAAAATGAAAAAGAAAAGAAGAAGAAAAAAAGAGAAGAAAAAGGGAGAGAGAAAATTTGTTCTTAAAAATTGTTCCGAAACAAGTTTTCCTTGTTTCTTATTTCTGTTCCAAATGTGTTTCCGGAACAAAACAATAAATTTGGAATAAAAACGTAAACAAACGTGTTTAATTCTTTTTTGTTATTCAAAACAAAAAAAAAAGGAATTGTGTTTATAAACAAAAAAAAGAAATACAAACAAACACCCCATAAATCTTTGATAACATAATTACTAATGCTAACATCGTGACTAAAGGTTCTCTTTATTGGTGACATACTTCCCACCACTAAATTTTTGTAATAGCAAAACCAATGAAATATTGTAGAGTAAGTTAAAAAATTGAAGATATGTTTCATGATATTTTTCCTCTCAAATAGATTGTCTATGGAAAAAAGAAATGAAATACAATTTTATTCTGCCAATTAGATTTCTCAAAATTTGGGGCACCAATTAAAAATGTATGTATTTAATTTCATAATCACAAAATAGTGGAAAACAATATTGTAAGACAAAATAATGTATTCCTTATGTATAAACAAAATATCTAATTATTGATGAGTGTAAACTTCCCAAAGAAAAACAATCAATTGTTAGACCTTATTCTTAAGAATGAGAAATCACTGAACTTAAAAAGGACAAACTCCGAAGTTTTAACGTGCATTGGCGACCCAACCTGCAAACCAGTCCATCATTGTAAACTGAGGACAAACTCCAAAGTTTTAAAGAGCAGGGCAAGAAAATCAATCAATGGTTTTCCTCTGAGGGAAGAACTGAGGCCAAGGCTGAACCGCTAGCCCATTGGCGACCCAACCTGCAAACTGAGGATGGAAGATGTGGCGGAACTTACGCCGGCCCTACTGGACAAGTCTTTGACAGAGTACTAGGAAGAAATCCAGCGCATGTATAACCGTGGCTTGACAGTGCCGAGCACCGGTCCTGCCACTAGTATTGTGATTTTAGTTAGTTATATAGTTATGATTATGATAGATACATGTACAGAACAAGATCTGTTTGGTCCTCGGATGAGAAAAGGAGGACATTGATTTGACCGTATGGATTCAAAATTCAATGAGGATATGAAATGATGCTTTCTCTAAGATGAGGACTTCGAGGTCGTTATGATCTGCTTAGTGTTTGATTTCTGCCTGCGCAGATCTGTTTCCGAAACAGAAGCCTTGCCTTGTGCGGTTTGCGTTATCTACTGCAAATTGTAGATAGTTCTCTCTTCGCAAGATCTGAAGATCTTTTGGCTTCAAAAGCATGCACATCACGAATATGGTTCACTGAGTAACATGTTTGAAAGATGTCCGTGTAAGTTGTCTGCAGTCTTAATCCAAGTCGGAGCTCTAAATCTCTATGCATGATCTGCAAAAACGACTTAACTTTTCATGTTTATTCGTATATCTTAATGAAGTAAAGACAATCATATCGTCTTGGACATGATGGGATGGCCCTCATCCGCTCAAATTTCAAAGCTAATAGGGTGCTGAATACTTTGTAGATGCGAGGAAATTTGCGCAGATAGCAACAAGAACGATTGAGGTAGGAGTAATTTTCCTTCATTATCAAGAAGATGTTTGCCTACAAAAGTGGAATCCTTGTATTGAAAAATTGTTCCATTGTGGTCCATTCATGGTAAAGTCTCCAATACCAAGAGAAAATTGTCCAAAAAAAATCCTAAACCTATTATACTTTTGTTAAGTCCCTCTAAACATTTCAATTTTGTTAATTAAGTCTTATAACCTTTTAATGTTTTATCAATTTAGTCCATTTGGTTACTTTTGAACATAAATTATTGGTATGAATGCCGACCGTTCTACATAATATGACCTGGCGCTAACGTAGATAATTTTTAATAATATTTTAGTATATCTCCGACATGTCTTGTTTCTTTAGTCAAGTATGTGTGGATCTTCTATTTCCAGGTGGGTCCTAGACAATTATTTGCTTGTCCAATAATTTTCTCTTTGACAAGTTTTTGACTTTTTTTAGACATAGAATCTGCCCCCTCGCCATCGTCATTTCCAACCTTGTCTTCAGTTGGATATTTGAATATTTTGTAATTTTGATGATCCGTTAAGAATGTCACCATAAATTGTGGAAAATAACTCTGTCACAGCTCCTCAAACATGTGATCTTTTCACCCCTTTCCAGAAAGCAATTATAATGAACATTTTTTCTTTTTTAATAACTAAAAAGTAACAATTTTTTTAAGTCAAAAAAGTTAAAGAAAATAAAAGGAGCATTCTAAATTTCCTCGCATTGAGCGAAAGAATGAGGTCACATAAGGACAATTAAGGAATGTTATTGGTTGTTATTTCTTGATAGAAAGTAAGTAGTTAATTTCTTTCCTTCAACTTTTTATCCTTTTTATTTGACCATTTTTACCTTTATTTTATCTTTACTTTATAATTAGAGTACTACGTACACACAGACTAAATGTGGCTCTCAAAAAGTGAGACAATTAGGAGTCTTGGCTTATATATACAAAAATTTAAGTTAGAGACAAGACAAAATGCACATGTATGAAACAAGATTGTTATGTATGATTAACATATTTCTATTTAGTAAAAGTTGTGGATGGAACCTAACCGTATTATTATTATTATTATTATTAGCCGAGACCATCTTGATTTCCAAAGGTTTGGTCCAAACTCCAAAACCCTGTCTCCACATCTCAAAAGAGATGTGTAATCAATGAGGCCCATTTGATCCTACCAGTAAAGTGGATGAAGTAAGTGGTTACTAAAGAAAGTGATGGGATTGTTTTACGTTTATATTTTTCTTAATTTTTTCATGAGGATGCTCAATTTTTCTTTTTGTAATTTTTACTCAATTTGGAATGAGGCCTAACTCAAAAATGCCTGAAATGTTCAGTTCAAATTGATTGAGTTTATGAATGATATTTATGCTTATTGTCAAATATCTCTTATTTATTTCTTTAAGAGTCTTTTGATATGATTTGTACTCTTTATTTATTGTTTCTTTTATGAAATGAGAACTGATAAAAATAATAATCTTTTATATGAAATAGTATATAAAGACGCCCACGTAGAGAGAGAGAGAGAGAGAGTGATACCAAAAGAAAAAGTCGAGAAAAATATTGTGCCGTGTCAGCAGGAGAACTTACATTAGGAAACTCCGGTGTCAAGTCACGTGGCAAAATCGTGCAATGTCACGTGCCTATCACGTGGCAAACAGAGAGGTGTAACGGCCAACGGGGAGTGCGACGGCCACTTCTGCAGCGTAGTTCTTTCCAGCATTTCTCTACTTCGCTCTTCTTCTCAACCCCTGAAGCCACCATGAGTTCCTCCGACGACGACGGCGGCGGCGGCGGCGGCGGCGGCTCGAAGCTCCCTCACGACGTCGCCGTCGA
The DNA here is from genome assembly GCF_016545825.1 of Eucalyptus grandis. Taxonomy (NCBI): domain Eukaryota; kingdom Viridiplantae; phylum Streptophyta; class Magnoliopsida; order Myrtales; family Myrtaceae; genus Eucalyptus; species Eucalyptus grandis. Next base: position 2,242,477 of record NC_052620.1, read on the forward strand.
GATCCTGAAGCGGTTGCCGGCGAGATCCCTCCTCCGATTCAGGTGCGTCTCCCGATCGTGGCGTTCTGCCATCGACGACCCTCGTTTCGTGGCCCTCCACTGGAGCCACTCCGCCCTCCACGCCTCCAGTCGGCATCTCGCGTGTCTAGATTACGGCGACGACGCCGTCCAGAACCGGTGCTCTCTGTTCCCCAACGGGCCTCTCGCCCGGCCTCCTTCCCCGTCGCAAATCGAAATCCCGTTCGTTGCTCCTCCCAACCGTTACGCCCTCGTCGGTTCATGTGACGGTTTGATCTGCGTCTCGGAGAGTTCCAGAGACGGCGCTGAGCGGGCGGTGTATCTGTGGAATCTATTCACCAGGAAGCACAAGGCGGTTCGGCTCCCCCGTCCGGAGCGGCGGCAACCCCTTTCCATGGGAGGTGCTCATGTAGCTCAAGGGTTTTGCTTCGACGCTAAGTCTAATGACTATTGTGTCGTGAGGATTATCCGATTTGTAGGTGTTCGCCGTCAAGGCTTCCGCGACAGGAAGCCTCGAGTCGAGGTTTATTCGCTCCGTGCAGATTCGTGGAGGACTTTGGAATGTGAGGTTCCTCTTCTCTGCCATGGCAGCAGTGCGGTCTTCTTGAATGGGAATCTGCATTGGTGTTCTTTTAATGGAAAGTGGGATGGATACGGATCCATAGCCTTGTTCAATATCGCGGGTGAGGTGTTTGATGAAATGGCTCTGCCGGAAGAGATGCTTCTCATAAACAGTCTCCATTTTGTGTTGTCTGTGGCGGTATTAAATGGTTTGCTGGCTGTGTTGTTTAGTGGCGAGGAGGTGATTGAGCGGTTTGATTTCAATTCCGAATGTTTCGTTTGGGTTATGAGAGACTACGGCGTCCCTGAGTCTTGGATTAAGCTGTATACTTTCAAGGCTACCGGACCGGTAACAAGATTTGATGGCTTCACGTGGAATGGCGAGCTTCTTATGGAAATATATTGCAAAGAACGAGTTTCTTGGAATCCGATCACAGGACAATTCTCAATTCTTCCACTGTCAACGAGATACGAATTGGTCCCCGTTGTAGAGAGTCTCTTTCCACTCTAGATATGACTCGATTGCTGCTACATTTATTGGTAAAGATTGACAGTTGAAAGTTACATCTGAAATGAGAAGATATGGTTTTATTCGTAGGTGCTCCATTTACTTTGGATACTTCTTGCAAGCTTTAGAATGCATTTTCATTTTCACTTCGTGTCCTCTGTATGAGTTAAAGTATGCAACTCAAGACTGCATGTATGACTTCTGCATTGTCAGCACCAGCAGATTTTAGACCATGCGGAAGAAAATGACCAAGCTTGTCAAATGCTATGCATGTATGTGTTCGATGCTATGCCACCATAAGCATTTTTCAGCTTCCATAAGACCAAATTATCATGGCTTGAATCACGCATCTCGATCCTGGGCATTGCAACTAGTGCAACTACAGATTACTCTATCTCGTTTCCTATCTCAAGACTTTTTGGTAGCATTGGCAATGCATACCTAGTAAGCTCATTTATCAATATATGCAAACTGCTGCATTAATGGATTAAGGAAACATTGGAGATTGTATTGTTATGATACACTCTTTTCCCCCAAATGTTTGTGGTCAGAAGTCTCAGTTCATGTTATGATACACTGATGATTTTGCACGTCAAGCGATATGAGAATTTGGTCTGTAGATGAGATAATTTCTGTGCTTCCTCCTTGGAAAGACATCAGGGAAATTGATTTTAAATTGCAGTTCTCTTCTAAAGTCAGGTGCAAGGTGCTGGAGCTCTTCTTTATTAATAGGAATTCTGGTGATTGGCAATCCGAGTTCACCTGGCTCTAGCAAAAATGGGGGAACGGCAAAGAACAGCAGAAAGTGATGTTGAAGTTTCTACGGAATAGTTTGAGTGGAAGGCAAGAAATGATCTGCTTCATGGTCAAGCTACTGCTCTCTTGGAGCATGTTCTTAGATTGATTGATTTTTTGCTTAACATCGATTTGAAGGCTATCTAGTTTCAAAAGGATGCATATTGTGCTTATGATTATCTATATAATATAATGACAGGGATAGCGAAAAGCTAAAACGTGTGAGATTTGCTTATACTAGCATCTATAATGAGTATGTCTCTTTATATAACTATTTTCTTGCTACTATCTTTAAAAGTTAAGCAATTGACGCGCCAGCCTTTTTTTCTTGCCGATCTAAACATTAGGTTTGTCAACCCAATTTATGGTTGTCAAAAGCGCTGTTCGTGTTGAAAATTTTGTGAATTTATGTTATGACATGAGAGTTTGTCAAAAAGTGCTCCGGTGCACTTTTTAAACAATCGAATCAGGTAATGCTTATTTAGACAGTGAGAAAGAGTTCAGAAACTTGCGGTGTCACAAATCACTTGATGGTATTGATAGGGGAATATGCTATATTTAAATACTTTGTTGGGTATATATGTATTATGTCGTTGTATCTAACACTAACTCTTCCAATACCTATGCCAGTAAAAGAGCTGGCATCTCATTAATTGAGATTAGGGTGTAACTAACCTGGTAAATTCATCCTAAAGGCTCAAAATTAGGGAGTAACTTCAAAGTTAGGGGGGTAATTTTGTTAAAAGTAGTGGTTGGTTTCATTGTGCCTGATAACTTTTTTGGTTGGACTTTTTAACACTATATTGTGTTACACCTCAATTGTTTCTAACATTTCCCTTCGCCTTTAGTTTTTGAATTTGATTTTCTAACAATTGTGCCCGTAAGAGTACTCCTTAAAACCGAACACTTTGGTCTTTCGAGCAAATTTATGTAATCACTCGAAAATCCCTAATATGAATCTCTTGCCCCTTCTTTGACATGCTGCCAACCCATACCTCATGCCGTCACCGCCAACCCATTGGCGTCCCCATCATTTCACCCATCTATCTCTATTTTTTTTTTTTCAATCGATTGTCTTCAAGCACAACCTTGACATCTTTGACGCGATGCCTACCATGCTTGATAAAATCACTGGAGAGAGAGTACAATGGGTCTGCCCACGGTCGTGAATCAATCGCGTGATGGCTTGTGGGAGGGTTGGTGAGGACGGACCAACAGAGGGTGGTGTGGATCACTACTGCCCCTTTAACACTAATTTGATGAGTTTTGCGGGTGCAAGGAGGAGGGCTGTTCTGGAAAACTAGAAAAATAAAGAAAATATAAGGTAAAAAATGATTAGGAGAAAAGGGAAATTTATCCTAGGCCATTCAAATTAATTGTGCGGATAAGTCCATTTCTCCAAGGGTGATCTTAAGATGTAAATTATTGTCCTTAACTTCAAAGAAACATAATCTATTAGGAAATATCTGATGAGGCAATGACAAACTTCACTAATTTTAGAGAATCTTGAAGACTTGTACACTGAAACGGCTTCTTTAATGGACTGTTTTTCTTTCTTGATATAAAGGAAATAACTAAAGAACTGTTTTTCAGGAAATTGGCCCTCAATAAGCAAATTAGGAAGGTCTTCGTTCAATAACTAGAGAACTGTTCTTTCCTTTAATGGACACCCGAGATTATTTTTTATATGTGAAATTCCGAATGTTTTGAATTGAATATTTTACGGCTGTCCAAAATCAAGTAATGCAAATTATGAAAATTATATTCGTGGTTGGATTCGTGGAATCGTGAACAAGAAGCAGAAGTAATATTGACCTTCCTACTGTGCGTTGAAGTGTTTGGTTGAAATTGGAAACTGCACTGGGGGCTTCGAGTTTGACTAGGACTTGTTCAACGTGGGTTCTTATAAGAACCAGACGCTTTAACGCACAGTAAGAAGGTCAATATTTCCTGCAAGTAGATTGGAGCTCCTTCAGAAGCGCTGTTTTCTTGTTTGATCTGTTTGCTTGTCTGTTATGGCTATTTTCTAAAATTATGCTTTATAGTGCAAGACAGATAATATTGGGTCTTCGCTTTGCACAAATTATTTCTTTGGATTAATATACTCCGGCACGTGTATTTGAGGTGTAGTATAATTCATTATCAATTGCGACGCCAAATTCCATAATCAGTACAACTAACTGGGACATGCGAGGAGTTAATTTATTATTATTATTATTATTATTATTGTAAAATGTATTAAGAGCATGTATCGTAGTTGCCCTAGGTCTACTGACAATGGACAAGATTATTGGTTGCAAAATGTAAACTAAGTTACATCAAATCATATGTGTGTGTATGCGTGTGTGTAAGGATTAAGTTCATAACTTATGCCGGTGACAACTATCATTTGAGTTTGCCATACTTATCCTTAAGTTGGTAAGAAAAGGGGCTCGGACATCAATTATTAATTATTTAGCCTTTGTAAAGATAGTAACTCAAACACAAATTATATAAAAGGAAATACTCATCATTGGAGGTGAAAAAGGGGAAATACACAATTGCAACAATTTAAGCTCTGTGTGTTAATTTGTCGGTTATCTTAGGAGTAAAAACTTGTGTAACTTCAATGGAAAAACTTAAGCTCTGTGTGTTAATTTTCACTGAAGCTTTGGGATATAAAATGTAGATTGGCTTGTGGAGGTTTAATGCAAGTATTGATGTCTTTACGTAAAGCGTGAATTGAGCACCGAGTTTTTGAAAAATCGATGATTAACTGTCATGCATTTATAGTTTTGGTCTCTCAGACATTCAAGAAAGCTGAACAAGTTAGACTCACATATCATGAAAAACATGTCTTTACTTGTTTCCTTTTATCAAGAAAAACCAAATACATTTGACACAAATTAGTGAGGAGTTTTCTCAAAATTCAATAGTGAGACTATAGCAGAGTAGGTATAGCGTGTTAATTTTTGTGCTTGGATTTAAACAAATAAATAAATGTAATTAGATTTTGATGCTGGAACTATTCAACATTCACAAAAAAGTTCTTTGACCATTGAGATATGTAAAGAACTGTTACTGTTGATATGTACGTTTAATTAATTATGCTTTCTTGAATGTCTAAGGGAACAAAATTGTGAAATCTAAATAACTATTTTTCATCCATCTTACGAAAACTTGGCGCTCGGTTCACACTTCATATAAGAGAATGGTACTTTCCAACTAAACCTCAGCAACCCATTTAATAATTTACATCCAAGAGTTTCAAAAGAAATCACCACACACAATCTAAATTTTTCACTGGACCTACACAAGTTTTTGTTTCTTGGAGAAATGAGAGAATTCTTTTGTCTTTAAAAATTAGTGTACTTTATATCTTTAAGATACAAGTTAAGTATCAGATTTATGCTTTATCTTATACTATAAGTTAGGGCGATCGTGTGTAGTGGATTATGCATAGAACGAAATTGTGTGCTTAGAGTTTCAATTGCCATTACTAATCACATATACTTGTGAATCTGGGGATCTTTCCATTAGAATTTTAAAAAAGAGATGTAGGTTTAATGAAAAATTCTGTATTCTCTCATTGATCAAATGGAACAGAGCTGCGGAGGTTTTAACTTGCGAGTGCTATTTTGACATATGAAGAGTAAATTATTGAGGGCCGAGCTTTTTGAGAAGCAGTTATTAACTAGTTTCTTCTAGATCAACAAAACTGAAAATATTAATATTCTACATATAATTAAAAGAACAATTATATACTTATTTCCTTTATAACAAGAAAACTGAAAACATCTTACACTAATGTATACGCGAAGATTATCTTTGCATCAAAGAAAAGAAAAAAATATACCTGTTGAAGAAAGAAAGCATAGAAGCTTCGTCCAATGTTCTTCTTTTGTTTTTTTGGACCTAGTTGGGTCGAACTTGAATATCATGGACAACCTTAAAGAGACTGCGCAATGACCAAGTTGACAATTTTGAGGGATAGAGAAAAATCCCTAATTCGAAGATCGATCAAGAGTTGCATTAAAAAAAAAAAACTCGAAAAGAATTGCAAAAATAAAAGTTGAAAGAGTCAAAGGAGATACCAAAAAAAGGAGATGTATAAACATATACTTACTTTGAGCATTAGCATTTCTCCATACTGATTATGCCTACTCATATGTCACATATGAATAAAAAAATCAAGTTAAAAGTAAAAATACCTTGAAATTTCAGAGCATCTCCTATTAGGGGTGAGCATGGTCCAAGTTGGGTCAATCTATTCCCTAACCCTAAGACCAATCCACACAGTACTAGTCCTCAATTTTTGGGACCGATGACCGACTCTATTGAGTTTGGGACCAAGGACCGAACCCACCTAGTGGGTTTGGTTTGGTTCTAAGGTTAACCCGAGACCAATTGATAATTTTTTATTTCATTTTTTTTGCTCCTTGAAAAAGCAATTGAGGATCAGATTGACCCAATGGGTTTGGTTCGATTCCAGGGTCAACCCGGGACCAACCAATAATTTTTTTATTTCATTTTTCGAACTCTTTGAAAGGGCAACTGAGGATCAAATCAGCCCAATGGATTCGATGATGAGCAAGGTCAGCTAAGAAAGGCAAGTAGTAAGGGTCGAGTGGGGTAAGCGTCAAACATAGTGAGCATTGAGTGTTGAGTGAGCATTGAGTGTCGAGTGAGGAGCAACAAGCCAAGCTGGCATCAAGCGGCGAGCGGAAAAGTTGTTTCTTTTAATTTTGGCTTATTGAAGATTAAGAGGACAAATAAGATAGAAGAGAACGAGTATTAGAGGAGGATGCCGTAAGGAGTTGTTTATGCCCTTTTGGACACCATGAGGACTCCTCACAAAAATATTTTCCTCTTTCGTAAATTATGACTATTGATGTTGTAAAATACATTAAAAATCTAAGTTATTAAAGAATAATATAAAATTATTTGAACTCCTCACTAAAGAGCTGTTTAATATTGTTAACGCCGTTTATTTTAAAGTTTTCTCCATATAAAAAAATTATAAATAATATCATATATATATATAGTCAGGGTTAGTTAACCCTAAACTTCCAAAACTGAGAACCAACCTGCATAGTACTGATTCAGAAATTTTAGGATCAAGGACCAACTCAGTCTCCCTAGGAACTAGACTAGGATTGATAGGGTTGGGCCAATCTAGGGTCAGTCCAAGGTAGACCCTGAATTGATGCTCACCCCTATCTCCTATGGAGTTAAAGCAAAACGGGTGCAGTCGGTGAAAATTGGGCGAAGGTAGAAAGGAGGAGGATTTGTGAAAGGTTAATATACGCCTCTTCTATTAACGTTCAATATGGATTAAAGATTAGAAATAATTTTATCTAACCTAATCACATCCCCCTTATCAAAAGCCAAAGAGTCGAAAGATTCTAGGACTTTTCGTATATTCCATGCATTTAGATTATATTGGGGAATATACCAAAAAAGTCATAAACCTATGGTATTAGTACCAATTAAGTTTTAAACCTTTCAATTAAATCAATTAAATCATAAATTTTTTCATATTAGTACTAATTTAGTCATTCCGGCCAATTTTAGCTAGTTGGCATTAACATGAATGCCACCAGCTAGCAAACTTTGATGTGGCAATTTTTAAACAATTTTTATTTTTTTTCCAAATTTTTTATTAATTTTTTCCCCTTTTCCTTTTTTATTAAGATTTTGCTCAAAATGAAACAAGCCTTAAGGTTCTAACATAGGGTTTTAATTGTCCTCAGAGACAAATGCTCTTAATTGCGCAATTTTCAATATGATAATTATAGCTTCCCTTTAGCCTAGTTAGGATTGGCAAATATTTATCTCTTAGTGTTAGATACTTGTTTTCCCTTGCAATTTATTTAATTTTTTTTATTATTGATTATTACTTTGAATAGGTGGGCACTTACACGATCACTTTACATGTTAGTGAATATGCTTAAATCAATCTGAACTACTTGAAAAAATCTTTTTGAATTGAATAAGATTAGGTACCAAAAAGGCACTAATTGATTAATTAGTATAATCATATTTCCGATTCCATAATCTTTTGTTGCATAGGAAGTGAGGTGCACTCTTATACCTAAATTGATTTTTAGCTGATCTTAATAAGTTAGTAGCGACTCTTCTTTTGAAAATTTTTATAACATCAATTTAAATATCCAACGTCATGCAATGTATAAGTTTGGGATAATTCGCGTCTAAGTCATGAGCCACTAGGCTCGTTTTTTAGGCAATACTCCTAAATTTACTTCTCTCTCTATCGAGGAGAAGGTCAGGCCTAAATCGTAAACCTAAATCGACTTTTCTAAAGTATTGCACAATGACAACATTGCGAAATTACCTTACAGCATGATTTCACTGTTTAACAGCCTCTACATCAACCCAATACTTGGAATTCAACATCGTTCAAAATTACAATTTTACTAAGAAATTCTCTCCCATTAAAGGAATCAAGAGTTAAAATTCATATCGAGCATTTCAGCATGGTGTTTATTTGGCGTGTTGAGGTGTTCGTGGATTCTTGAATCCCCATCACCCCGCCCCCGCCAGCCCCGCGCGGGCGTCTTCCTGCTACTTCTATTTCTTGAAAGAATCTTGATAATTTTTCAAAAAGTCCTTTTCACTTAACGCTAGTCCTGGAGAAGATTAATAAAAAATGAAATATAAGCATCCGAACCTACACACACACACACACAAATATATATATATATATATATATATATATATATATTTATAGACGCACACAAATGTGACACACACACATAAGGGGAATTTTTTTTCCTAATTTTACATTTTTTTTATTGTCTTTTAAAGAAGACCAAGAAAACACGTGATTGTTTCCCTTGTTAAAGAAAACTTTAAAGATCTTTCTAATAAAAGTAAAAGCCTCAGAGAACAACTTTTGAAATATCAAGGTGAGTTTGTTTAACAGAAAAATTAAAATTTGAAAAAAAAAAAAATTCTGAAAAATGATTGGTAATATCGTATAAAAAATTTAGTTAGTAAAAAATTTTCATTATCGAGAACAATTTATCCTTAACTATTGCATTGATGGTATAACAATATTTTTCATTCGCCATTTTCTTAAGTAAAATTATCAATCATTCATTGAAATGTTCTTAAATAATTAATTTTTCATGAAACAAATAGACCCTCAGCTTGTAAAGAAATATACAGTTCTGCTATAATTTTTCCTAGGTAGCAGCATATTGACAATGTCTAATAGTTATGAGAAAGTATCTAAATCTATCACAATTATCAACACATGCATAGTGAATTTAACTCTGCTATACACACAAATAATTATTATACTGTCTTCATACCATCCGAATATATCATAATATATATATATATATATATATATATATATATTTAATTTACTTCAATGTTAGTGAGTTATGTTAATTGATTCGTTAAATATGTATTAAAGAGTTGATATTATTTCTCTGACCTAATCATGTCCCCCTTATCAAAAGCCAATGCAGTCATTTGGATTCCATAACTTTTTGCATATTCCACAATTTTAGATTTATGTCACAGTCACCATTGCAGCTCCTGTAAGAAAAATCTCAAATCAGATTCTTTTCCTCTCCTATTTTTTTAAATGGCAAAAGAGCGTCGTTTCTATTCACATGCAAATATAGCTCGAGAAATTTGTTCTTCTTTGCATTATCTCTACGTTGCCCAAGTATCTGTACTTGGAAATGGTTTTCTTCTTTGCCTTTTGCTTCATGTAACTCAAAGGCGTATATTTAAGATTGTTCATTCTCATCACGTACTTTCTTTTGTGATAAAACTCTGGTTTAATATAGTATTTGTTGAATCACAAAGCATTTGAAGTCAGAAAAGTATTCCCGATTAATTTGCCGCACATCACCTACTCAATCTTGCTTTTTCAATACGACTTAAGAGAAACTCACTAATCAAGCTTGAAAACGTAGACGACAAAGTTATCAATATATCAAAAGCATTAGGGTTAATACCCTGAAAAACTCCAAACTGGTACACTTGTGACAAATTTATCCCAAACTATTTTTTTTACCACCAAAAACCCCAAACCGGTACACTTTTGACAAATTTACCCCAAACTGGTATATTTGTGACAAATTTACCCTATGTTTGTTTTTTGTTAAAAATTTTAATTAAGTTAAATGACACGTGACGGTTAATTGATATATCGATTTAGGATTTTACACCTTGTTAGTCACAGTTTACAATTTTTGTGATTTTTTTTTTGTGGCATTAATCCAATTTACTGCAGGGTATAATTGTCACAAATTTACCAGTTTGTGATTTTTTGTGGTCGAACAAATTAGTTTGGGGTAAATTTGTCATAAATGTACCACTTTAGGGTTTTTATGGTCAGTCGGGTAAATTTGTCACATGTGTACCGGTTTGGGGTTTTTATGGTAAAAAAATAGTTTTGGGTAAATTTGTCACATGTGTATCGGTTTAGGGTTTTTGAAGGTATTAACCCAAAGCATTATTGCTTACTTTTCTTTATTTATAGAAATTTCCAAAAGTAAAACCATTATTCACTTAGGTCTTATTCATATTAGTCTGTTGACAATAGAGTATTCGATCAATTACCTTTCAAGCGTCTAACGATTTCCCGCTCTAATGTTGATGCTGTCCTACTTCCACCAACAAAACAAAAAATGGAAAAATCAGTGCCTTCTCATTGTGTAGTCTTAATGATTACTTGAAGTGACTGTAACATTCTTGATCTTTTTCCAGACTCGTTGTTCTTAGCAATCATATCTTTTGAATCCACAGCTGGTTTCATTATATCTTGGGAGCAAACAAGCCACGGAATCACAAGATGTTGATTAACTATGGCAATTGAAGAGAAAAAATAAGATTGATTTGTGGGAAATCAATTTCCTTCATATCAATGAAGATAAAAACGAGGATCTATTGGAGAAAACTCATCCTCACTTGTTTGGTTCTTGCCGAGACGTCATTCACGAACTAAAAGTGATTAATTCCATGAAAACCAATTTCAAAAGAAATCTTTATACGCAGAGAGCACTGATCATGCCTAACAAAACCCTAAAACCAAGAAAAGCTCAAGAAGGAACTAATCCGTTAGCTTTTATTCCAAGAAAAAACTGCACCGTTCCTAAGAAGTTGATGGCTTCCGTGATGACCTCCTCCTTTGATGTCTCATTCCACGATTGGAACCAGGTAATGGCCACTCCGTTAAACTCGACTCAGTGCTATCTACTGTGAAATTGAGGTCGTCTCTTTTTTGTCCATGAGATCTCGCCGTCGATTCTTCATTTCGACCATCAGTTGATGCCGTCGAAACTTCTTCGGGCAATTCTGACGATTCTCTTGCTTTTGACGGATGGCTGATTATGATAATTTCGCCTACATAAACATCATCGCTTTCCCTTCGATGCGATCCATCTGCCAATTCTGGATCTTCAACCATCACTATTTGACCATTAGGAACTGCATTCTCTCCCTCTTGTTTGGAGTCGACCCTCGCCCTTTGATCATCACCAACATTATCGTTGCTTTCCCTTCGACATGACCCCTCCGTCGATTCTTGATCTTCAGCTGTCGCTGTCTGACCATTAAGAACAGCATCCTCTCCCTCTCGTTCGGGGTTGACCCTTGCAGCTTGATCATCTCGTCCTTGATCAGCAGCATTACTTCTTTGCCAGAAAAAGAAGTACTCGTGTGGAGTTTGCATAAATAAGGAAAAACCCGGTATTGAAAAATCAAGTTGCGGACGCGATTGCGACGCTCTTGATCTATCTCCAAACCCGTCAGCATTACCGCTCGTATCTTGGGAATCTTCTTTTCGTTCCATCTCATCAGAGAGAGAAGAGAATTCTCTCGGTTATCTTGGGAACAAAAACTGGTGGAGCTTCAATGGAAAAGCCAAATCTTTGAGTGGTGATTTCTCTCGAAACACCTGGATATAAAATATAGAATGGCTCGTGGAGGTTAATTTTGCAAATATCAACCTCTTATACCAAGCGTGAATGGAGCGTCGGGTTCTTGAAAAGCAGTTGAAAAGCGGTTATTCGTTTTTCTTACTTTTTGTTCCCTAGACCCTCAAGAAAGCTGAACAAGTTCAATTTACATATTAACATTTCTTGTTTCATTAATCATGCAAACCGAACACATTATACTCAAATTAGTCGACAAAGCTATATATCTTGATGCACTAAGCGCTTTCGCATAACATGGTGAAAAATAACGATATGACGAGACTAAATATATTCGTTGGAATAAGAACAACTAGTGATGAATGTAGAATATTAGTTATTTATCAGAAAGACCAAACTATTTAATGTTTGTTGCTAAGTGACATCACGTAGCCATTTTGTGGCATTAAATAGGGATCACTTATTATTTAAATACTCATTTTGCACTTAGACATATAATTAGATTTACTGATATGTCGAATCAAGCTTATCATTGTCGGCATTATTTGAACTCACACCTTCCCTGCATTAATTTTTTGTTGCTACCCTTTTGGTGCCCTCTTTTATCACACTATTATTGTGATGAGTCACTTCTGGCGATTATGCAATTTGACATTAATTTAGGGAGAAATATAGTTATTTTCCCTAATTAGCTCACTTATTAGTTTTACTTAATAGTTTTGTGAACTTTCGACCAAAAATAAAAGAGTTTTACAAACTCTCCCCTAGATTACTTAACGTTTCCAACCAAAAAAGAAAAAAAAGAAAAAAGAAAAAAGAAAAAGAACGAAAGAGACTTACTCCCGGACTTCCATTACTTTGGCTGAGCACAAAGCTAATTTCCCAGCCAACTTCCCTGGAATCGGGCTGTGCCAGGAAAGAGGACAGCCTGGGCCCAATGGCTGCCTCGCGCCCAAATGGACGGAGGCCCGATTGTGCCTGCGCTACCAGGCCCACTAATGGCTGGCCCGGACTCGTTCAAATGTAGCATATATGACTAAGGTGATTGCGATGTTCCTGATATTCTTAGCCCTAGCTCATTCCATTAGATAAGAGGAGTGGACAAGTCTCTCAGTTATCAAGGAAACAAGATATGTAGCTTCTATGGAAAATTGAAATTCTATGTAGAGATTTCTCTCTGAGATACTTGAATATCAGATTTAGATTGGCTTGTGGAGTTTTAACTTGTATCAAGTAATCATAAAAAATATTACTCTGGTATCTAAACTATCTACGTAATTGTTGAGGATTTACAGTCTTTTCAATTTTGAAGAGCCTATTCAACTATTGTCCCTATTTTCGAGGATTCTAATTGGTAGGCAAGAATCATCTTGGATGTTATCACATGACTTGATTTTGACCAGAAAAGGATCTTGAACAATACTTTTTTTTTTACTTTCGAATCTGCAATAGTCCATTACTTTTTGTAGTTCAAAAGTTTAGTGGTTAGAATTACATTATTACTAATAAAGAGAACCTTTAGTTAAATACAAACCTGTGTAGTTATAATACTGGAAGAAATATTTGCTCCTCTCTATTTACTGATTAAAAAAAGAAGGAAAAAAGAAGAAGAAGATCCTGCGCAGGGGTCGTAAAACTAGTAATAGTTATAGTAGTAATAGAAACAACGGCAACAAGAACAAAGTATAATGACGACGACGGGACGACATGTATTTGTCCATGCGTTTGTATAACAATAATAACAGTGAAACCTTCGCTCACTTGACATTTATTAGACTTATAAACAAAACAACAGAAAGAAACCCCCCAAAAAAAAAAAAAACACGTGATCATCCAAATTTCCAAATAAAAGATAACAGCAATAATAAGATAACACAAAAACTAACACCACCTTCATAGGTGCCCATCGCCTAATCTTATTGTCACAAGAAAATCCATTTGTTCTTGTCAAGACATGACTTATGAACTAAAATAGATAATTCCATGAAAGTCAATTTCACGAGAAAAAAAAAAAACTTATACACAGAGAGAACCAACCAAAGAAGTGCTTAACAAAACCCTAAACTAAGAAAGCCGACGATGAAACCATAAAAACAAGCCAAATTATCAACCTAATTATTCCTAAACAATTTGCAATTCAATGTGGATGGGAGACAAACTTTCCTCCCTTCTCCTCAACTTTATGCTCCTTTCCTTTTGATGGTGCTGCTCCATTGGTCGATTTTGGCTTCATGGGTAGGCCAAAATATTCCTCCGGTGTTGTTGTGAAGAAGGAAAAATTATGGCAATCATCCCGATTGAGAACCTCCTTGGCTATCTGGAGAGCGGTTTTTCCATTGAAAAGCTCATAAGCATTCTCCCTGCTGTCGTCATCTCTCGGTCCTTTCCTAGGTGCGGCCGCCAACTGTGTGGAATGATTTTGCTGTTGTTGGCTTGCGGTGGAGGAGCTGGGTTTCGTTGAGAAGTTGTCTCTAGAATGTGAGTTGTTCAGAGACATGTTTAATTGAAACAATGTAGCTACGGTGTTTATGAAAAATTCTCTTTCTTTGGTCGGGGGATTATATACTCAGACTACATGATTCCTAAATCTAATAGGCAAAGGTTTTCTATCTGGTTATGACTACTAGTACAAGTTGCTCTTAATTGAATTACGGATTTGTTTGGCCATGCTTATCACATATTTTGATATATCAAAATCGGACTCTATCTCACTTAATATATTGATTGTTATTGTTTACAAGAAAGGATATAGATAAGTTCCAAAGGGGCGGAGTCCTAGTTCAAGCCTAATTTTGCTATTAGAAGTCTCATATAAAGGAATTTTAATAGATTAATTTTCGATCCCAAGGCTAAGGTTTATTTCTTTTTATCCCTTCTTTCTGGCTATCCTTTAAACCAACTATAGGTATATATATCCATCTCTTAATTAATTAAAGCAAATCGTGTCACGTGACTCAATTTCATGTGAAGTTATCATGAAGCTCCTTTTGTTGTTCACTCTACATTGTGTTCTAGAACAGACTTCTATTGATAAACTAGAATTTTGCCAGTTAATTTATGGATTTATATTTTAAGAGATAGTAACTATATGGAGAAAATATGGATGACTATACAAAGTCGTTAAAATTTTTCTTATTGATTATGTTGTAGAAATCATGGAGTTAGCCGGAGCTGGACCATGAAAAATATGGATATATTTTGTGGGGGAAGATAGGATCACACTTTGCTGTATAAATATGTTTTTTATTTGACACTTGCTTTAATATATGAGTTGAAAAACTAAACCAACTCGTAAATACTTGATGTTAAATTAAATAACTTGACGTTATTTAAACAAACAGCAGCGGTGTAGGAAGAAAATAATATTCACACTTTTAATATCTTAAAGTTGCATTTGCTTCATTAAAAACTTCACTATAAAGGAAAATATTTTTCATCAAAATCATTTAAAAAGAAAATAGTTTTTTTTTCATTCATTTAGTTATTTAAGAAAAGTAATTTCCTTCTCGTTAGAAGAGGAAGTCGTCTCCTCTGATCTAAGGTTTTTTTTTTTTTTTTGGGCGGGGGGTTCATGGGAAAATGTTTTCTATAAATTTAGTAGTTATTCATTATTCAAATATTGGAAATCATAAAACAATTTCCTGAAAATAGTTATCAGCAAAACAAGCGGAAAAGTAATACTCAAACCCCGTACACTAAATGCATCTACATTATGATTTTGACATGCTCGGTTAATATAGATTTAGGTTGATTATGATGATTGTAAACTTGTATTATGGGGAATTTTTGTAATAATTAAGGGTAATTAGTAAATAAGGAAGACTGGATTTTCATGTTTTTATCAAGGAGAGGTCAACGATTGTAACTGAAGGGGCTAATTTATAAATAGGGTCCTCTCTCCCATATTAGTATCATCCCATCTGTTCAACACAAGAAGAATAGTAGAGCATTCTCTTCTAAAATACTAAGCAAGTGAAAAATAAATCGAGATAATGGCTGAGCTTAGGTGACCCTAGTAAGAGGCGAACAAATCAAAGGAAGCCTTGTCATACCATCATAGAGGAGTCGTATTTCATTGGGAGATGCCTCCAGAATGCACGAAATTCCAAGACATGATTAACTAAAAGAATTAGCTATGGAGTTTATGAGAATTCCCATTGGTTTGGTCCGGAGGATTCTACACCCAAAACTATCTGATTCACAAACCCTAGGCATTACTAATCCAATTATGACTCCGAGTACATGTGGGTTTTTAAGCGTTTGGTATCTAGATTGGTTTAAAAGCCTTAATTGGCTTATCAAATATATAGATTATGCTAAATGAATTGCTAACTAAATAGTAATATAATGTTTAACATTAACTAAAATAAGGTACATACCCTGGCTAGATATTGGAAACATAGCATCTAATGTTGGCCCAGGGAAAGGCATGATTATTTTCCTTTTCAGATAAAACTTTTAAAGATTTTTCTAACAAATATTCGGTTCTAATATAATTTTTTTTTATAAGTAAAACGACCACGTATAATAGTTACTGAATATAGAATCGTTTTAGATTATGTAAATCTATTATGATTGTTACTATGCACATAGTCAATTTAATTATGGTATACATACTAATTCTTATTATACAATTGTCATATCAATTGAATGTGTCACGCCCCAATCCTCGAACGCGCACACATCCTTCTACTTGGTCGATTTTATAATGCGATATCTCAGGATTATGTATCACCGACTCTTTAATTTTTAATAGCACATGCGGAAGCAGTTATAAATCCCCAGATAATAAAATAATGTGATAGAAAAGTAATGCCATATTTTTCATATTGAAATTCACAACCATACTTTTATACAGAGCATAACTCAAAGCACTTCACAAAACTATTCACAACTTCCTAGATGATGATATTTAAACTAAGGTTTCAAAGATTATCTTATTGAACTTCTTTGGGAAGAAAAGAGACTTTGTATTGATTGAAAACCTGTGAAATTATGAAATAAAAGTTGTCGATAAGTTTTCAAAGATAGGAATGTAGCTGTTTGGAAGACACAAGGAGGAGAGCGGTTTGGAAAACGAGAAAAAAGGATAAAGAAAAAAATGTTAAAAAAAAAAAAGTGGACCAAAGGGAGATTCATCCGAGGCCCTGATCAAATTAATTGGGCAGATAAGTCCATATTTTCGAGGTAATTTTAAGATGTAAATAAGTATCCATAAATTTAGAGAATCTTAATCTATAAGGAAACATTTGTTGAGGCAATGAGAAAATTCTATAAATTTAGAGAATCTTAAAGACCGAGAGATTTGTACATTGAAGCCTCGATTCGCTCAGCCCAGGCGGAGCGGCTTCTTTTTCCCTTTCTTCTTTTCACTCTGCTCCGATGAAAAGGCCTCTAGGGTTCGTATATCTGTTGGAGCAGGGTGGAAAGAAGAAAGAAAAAGAGAAGAAGAAAAGGGATGAACAAAAGAGGTCATATGTGGAAGCCCAAGTGAGTTTCTTTTCTGCGGCTTGTTTTGGTCTAACTTTTGATTCAGAATTTTGCTCTAGCCGTGAAAATTGTCAACTTCTCCGTTGAGGAATCTCTTACGGACAGATCAAAGAAAAAAAGGAGGAGAAAATTAGATGTAATTGATATGCTTTCTTCCTTCAATAAACACTCAGTTGATTCTCCAAAAACCAATCTTAGTTTTTATCCAAGGGTCTCAGAGATAAATCTCTACTTATTTCAATCACCATTGCTAATCAAAGTCTTGTGATTTAGCAGCTAGCTTGTTCCTGAGATCTAGTGGAACGAGCAGCCATTTCACAAGATAGGATTGCTAATGACAAGTCTAGAGAAAGATCAAGATTCACAAGATATGATTGTTAATGACAAGGAGTATAAAGATCAAGAATGCTGCAATGACCTCATGAGAGTAGAGATTATAAGATGCTTGAAAAGTAATTGATGGAATAATCTACTGTTAATAGAAACTAGAGTGATTTGAATAAGACGGAAGTGGGATTGTTTTTTTTCTTTTGGAAACTTCTATGTATAAAGAAAACTAAGCAATGATGCTTTTGATATATTGAAAACTTTGTCATCTACATTTTCTTTTAGTCGTATTGAAAAAAGCAAAATTGAGTTTATTTCTCGAAAGAAAGTACATGATGCAAACGAACAATCTTAAATGTAGTTCTTTGGTTCTATAAAGCAGAAGGCAAAAAAGAAAACCTTTCAAGGACCTAAATACTTGCGCGCGTAGAGATAATGAAGAAAAGACAAAATTTCTCAAGCTGTATTTTACGCATGTAGAGATAATGAAGAAAAGAGAAAAAATTCTCAAGCAATAGAAACGGCATTCTTATGCCATTTAAAAAGACAACAAAGGAAAGGATCTCATTGAGATTTTTTCTTTACGGGAGCTGCAACGGTGAATGTGACATAAATCTAAATGCGTGGAATATACACAAAGTCATGGAATCCAAATGACCGCATCCCCTTTTGATAGGGGATGTGATTGAGTCAATGAAACAATATCTAATCTCTAATCCATATTGAACGGATCAATTAACAGAATCATTAACATCAAACTAAATTTACAAACATATATATAGTACATATATATGTATGTATGTATATACATAATTTATCTATATCTATATAATTTATCTATGATACATTCAGTTGTTAGGAATATAGTATAATAAGTACTATTGTGTGTCATAGAATTAGATTTGCTATGCATATATTGACACAATCATGATAGAATTTGAAATTTGAAATTTTTCTCTGCCTTATAATTGTTAGACGTATTGTTAGACTAACTATATATCTCTATACAAATTGAGGGTCCATTTGTTTCATGATAAATAATTATTTAAAAAATAATTTCTGATAAATGGTTGTATCGCTTACGAAAATGACAAATGAAAAATATTTTTTTTATCATCAACACAATAACTATGGATTTATAAATCGCTGTTGATAATAAAAATATTTTGTGCTGATTAATTCTCTAAATGATATAACCAATAGATTCATATGCTTATATTTTATTTGATGTGTTTTGCTGGTGCAAGGAGGAGAGTGGTTTTTGAAAATTGGAAAATGGGATAAAGAGAAAAGAAAAGGTTAAAAAAAAAAGTGGAGCAAAGGAAGAATCATCCTAGGCATCCAAATTAATTGTGGGAATAAGTCCATATCTTTGAGGGTAATCTTAATATGTATATAGTTATCCTCAACTTTAGAGAATCTTAATTTATAAGGAAACATACGATGAGATAATGAGAAAATCTATAAATTCGGAGAATCTTGAAGACCGAGAGAATTGTTCAGTGAAGCCTCATTCAATCAGCGCCAGGCTTCTTTTTTCCTTCCTTCTTTTTGCCCTGCTCCGATGAGAAGGCCACTAGGGTTCCAATATCTGTTGGAGCAGGGTGAAAAGAAGAAAGAAAAAGAGAAGACAAAAAAAGGGAGGAAGAAAAGAGGTCATCAATGGAAGCACAAGGTGAGTTTCTTTTCTGCGTTTTGTTTTGGTCGACTTTTGGTTCATGATTTTGCCAGACCACTGAGTTAACTGACCGGCAGACGTCTCCGGTTTAGTCATTAGCTGTCTTCGCAGGAAAGCATCGTTTCTCATCTTGTCTTGTTTTCCTCTTGGGCCATCAGGAACTTAATCTCAGTCAAAGTAAAACGTGGGTACTTGCTTGACTGCTTCCTGGACTCATCTCTGTGTTTTTGTCTCGAACTGCTCATCTCTCCTTCCTATAAGTTGCTCCGATTATGGCAGGGGACTTCATACTTTGTTTTGGCTGTTTTCACAAAGCTATGCCGGATGATCATTCTATTGCAAATGAAAAAAGGAGAACATTAGATGTGAATTGTAATTGTGGTTCGCCGAGGGGCTAGTCCCAGATCTCCCATGATCTTTTGGAAAGTCATACGTATGCTTAGAATATTGTCTGCCTTGTGTTCCTCCTCACAATTCTCAGCAGATGATGAAGACGAAAGTTCGTTTAATTATGCTTCACACTGCATGATTTGCGGGCTGTGATTTCTTTGGTCAACAAGAAGTTAATTAGCTAGAGGAAGTGAGAGTCCCTTCCTTCTGTATGAATAAAAAAGCATCAGAACTGTTGAAATTGGAATCTCAGGGGCACAGATATACGACCTGAGGATCGGCAACTTTCGTATAGTTCTCATCATTCTAATTTGGCAGAAATAGTTCTGCTAAAGAAAGAAAAAAGAAAGGTAAACAAAAAGGAGCAAAGGGAAATTGATCCTAGCCATCCAAATTAATTGTGCGGGTAAGTCCATATCTACGAGATCAATCTTAAATCATAAATTGTTATCCTTAATTTTGCAGAATATTAATCTATAACACATTCAATCTTCTTTTCACCTTGCTCCAATTAAAAGGTCACTAGGGTTCCAGTGTCTGTAGGAGCAAGGTGGAAAGAAGAAAGAAAAAAGAGAAGAAAAGGGAGGAAGAAAAGAGGTCATCAACGGAAGCCAAAGTGAGTTTCTTTATTCCAGTTTGTTTTGGTCCACTTTTGATTCAGAATTTTTGTCTACCCCGTCAAAATTGTCAACTTGTCCAATGAGGAATCTCTTATGGACAATGAGGTTGTCCCCGACATTCGAATTCGATACAACCAGATCAAAGAAAAAAGGAGAGCATTAGATGTAAGTTATATAATTTCTTTCTTCAATAAACACTTGTTTTTCTTTTCATTGATGCAAAGAAAATTGATTTCCCACAAACCAATCTTAATTCATATTCAGGTATCTCAAAGAGAAATCTCAACACAGAGCTTCATTTGCCATTACTACTCAATATCTTGTGATTCAACGGCTTGTTCATTCCCAAGATCTAATGGGACAAGCTGCGAATTCATAAGATATGATCGCCAATGGCAACAAATGAAGTACCTCTAGTCATCCGGAGCCACGCGATGCACAAATCTTCCATTTATCTTTGTGTAGAGATGCTCTATTTGATCGGCTATGACCTATTTCCTCAGTCATTCCATCTCATAGAACGTGACCAAGCGCATTAATCGTGGCCTGGAACATTCCTTGGTCATGTGGGTCATGGTTGTCGCGACCTAAATTTTCAGGGGCAATCCTAGAAGTCTAGGTTAATAGATTACTAAGTCCGAAGACTTGGCGCGGACCCTCCCAAGTCCTACCAATCGCGACTTGATAGAAATTAATTCATTTAAACATGCAATTTCAATTTGAGTCGCCACTAACCAATTAGGGCTGGTTAGAAACCCAAGTAAAGTATGGGAGAATACTTTACTATTGCGAACTAGAGATTCAATAGGTCCGGGGACATGATTACGCTAGATTAATCTAACGCCCTTTCGGTACCTTTTATTTTAATTTCAAAAATATTTTGCAGGCAATGTTGATTAATTTAAACCTAAGTTACTAACATGCAAATGGTGGTCATGCGGGTGCGCAATCAATAAAATAACATTCAAATAAAAATGTTAATAAAAATGCATGTCATAAACATGATTTCTAAATGACATGACACCTAATTTTTCTTTTTTTTTTTTAAAAAAAAATAATTATATGCAATCTTAATCTAAATTTAATATGCATGGATTTTACTTTAATGATATGTGAGATGCAATTCATATGGTATGACTTAAACTTATTACTATATGTATGCAATCTAATTTTTATAATCCTAAATATGCATGTGCTTCATGACATGAGATGAATGACATAATAATTCTATATGCATGTTCTTTTTGTGATTTTTTTTATGATTTTTTTATTACACATATGCAACCTATATTAAACAATGATGACATGACATTGGATTAATTATGAACTAACCTGTTAATTAACCGGGTAAAAGACTTTTGTGTTTTCTTTTTTTTATTTGAAATGACCTAGTAATTTTCATTAAAAAAAAAGGTGACATAATGATGCAATGCTAATTTTTGGCATTTTTTATTTTTATTATAAAAAAATACTATATGATGAGAATGTTAAAACATTAACCTATAACCTTCTAATTAAAACGCAACATGTAATATGTGCATTATAAAATCTATATAACCTAAATAACATTTTTTGTTTTTGTTTTTTAATATTCTTTTTGTGTTTTGGTTTTATTAAAGGAAAATCATCCTAATTCTACATGAATCTTAAAAAAGAAACTAAAATACGTTGCTTCAAATGTGAAATGAGTATAAACCTAAATATCTAATATGATGCATGATATGTGATGAGCAAATAATAACACGCTAAAATAAAAATCCATCCATGTAAATCAATGGCATTTTAATATGAATCAATGATGCAAAGAAATTCATGAATTTTGCCATAAAAGTTGAAATAATCAAAAATCTAACCCGACGTCTCGCGGGTCAATATTTTTGATTATCATAACTTAATATGACAAATTTCCTAACGATAAAATAAATCAAAACAAATCAAGTTAGAATATAAAAAAAAAAACATGAAATCAAATATCTAGGAAATCACCTAGTCCAACTCACGGTTGGCTTGAGGAATGGCGAGGAGCAGCTGGTTGAACTGAGATGGTGGCTCGTCGTTCGGAACAAGGGCTATCCGTCGGAGCTCCGGCGAGGTTCGGAAGTAACCAGACCTGCAGCAAAACAGAGGAGGCAGCAAATGGTCCTGTTCGGGCGTGGAGCCGCAAGCAGAGGAGCAGCAACGTCGGGCTACTGGGACTGATTCGGGTTGAGGCAGAGCACCAGTGGAGAGCTCCCGGAGGTACGGTGATGGTCCGGCAGAGGTGGCGTCTCACGGGTGTGTGGCAGCTCGATTCCGACGTCGCGGGTCAGCAGTGGAACTCGGAGCAGGAGCGGCGGGCTTCGGAGCTGAAAGCGGTGATGGCGCGGTGGCGTCGGTTTCAATGGCGGAACTTGGGCGTCGTGCTCCGGCGAAGGGAAAACCGGCGTTACAGCGGGTCCAAGTTCTGGCTCGCGGGCGGAGCAACTTGATTGCAGCATCGGGTCGCTGGTCTTCGGCTCCGAACAACGTCAGCGCGGTGAACAGGGATGTCGGGGCGAGTTCACGGGTGCGGAGGCGCAGCGGCGGAGGCGCGGCAGTGTCGGTTGCTGCAGAGGCGGAGTCGCGGTGGCTGAGGCGCGGTAGCGGCTGGCAGAGGCGTTGGAGATGGAGGAGTGGTGGTCGGCAGCTTGTTGGGCGTCGCAGAGAGCAGCAGTGCCGTGTAGAGCAGAAGCAAATTGGGGAAGAAAGTGAACAGTAGGGGTCTTGTCAACCTTTTTCTTTGTTTTCTTCTTTTATTTCTTTCCCAATGACCGGTCACTTCCTCGCTTTCTCCCCTTTTCTTTTGACTTTTCTTCTTTTTCCCTCAAAAACTGAAACTCTTTTCTCTGTTTTCTCTGTTTTCCCTTTTCAATTTCTTTGACCACCTATTTTTGGACGAACAATGAAGAGAAGCCTCCACACTTTTTCTTTCTTTTCAGTTTTCTATTTTTTTCGACGAACAATCAAGAGAACCCCCCCCAAGGTGAAGAAGAACCCCTCTATTTATAAAGCGAAAATTCGAGTTTGTTTCGCAAGAGATTTTTGCTCAACCTCTCGCCGGTGGAGATTTTCACTCAACTTCTCCAACAAAGAAATGGCTCCAAAATCCGGCACGAGTTTTTTTGAATTTTGAAATGAAAATATATTTTCAACAACAAAGATTTTCAAAAACTGAATTTTATTTAATTTATTATTTTCTTAAAAAAAATATTAGGTGTCAACAGCTGCCCCTCTTTGAAGGGAAGCTCGTAGAGGTTTCCTTCAAAGATAAATGACACCTAAATTTAAATAATGCAAAATGAATATGCAAATGCTAATTATAATGACCCTTTTTTTTTGGAAAGAAATGTACTCAAATAAATGCGATGTCATGCAATAAAGAATGCCATGTAAATGCAATGATTTGGTCAAGAACATATATTTCAATGTGTCTATGCTCAATGAAATGCAAAATGCAAAATGAATATGGAATGCATATGCAAATGTTAATGACCTCTTTTTTCAAATAAATTTAATTCTTTTTGAAATGCAAGGTCATGCAATAATGCAATGTAAATGCAATGATTTGGTCAAGAACGTAGATCTCAATGTGTCTATGCTCAATGAAATGCAAATGCAAAGAAGAACACGTACCTGTCATACTTATCTGGAGATTCAAAAAAGTATTATCAGGTGTGAAATGATTCCTACGAGACCGACAAACATCTGGAAATCTTTTCGAGATAATTGAAAGGCTTAAAGTCTTTAGAGATCCGGAACTCTCATCAATCCCAAGCACCTGGAATAACTTACCTTCAAGAAGGATAGAGTAGTTCTAGGCAAAAAATCGGTGTTACATGTCCAGGACCCGTACCATTCTACGGTCGCCTAAAATAGTAACATAACTTTATAAAGAAACTGTTTTCCCAGACCCGTACCATTCTACGGTCGCCCAAAGTGTGACAGTGTTTGGTTGTGTCTAGGACTCGTACCATTCTACGGTCGCCTAAACGGGATTTACCTTCCAGGGACCCGTACCATTCTACGGTCGCCTGAACGGGATTCACTTTCTAGGACCCGTACCATTCTACGGTCGCCTAAAATAGGGAATAGGTGTTGTCGAGGACCCGTACCACTCTACGGTCGCCTTGACGGAGAATTGATTTTCAGGACCCGTACCATTCTACGGTCGCCCGAATGGGGAAACTGTTTTTCAGGACCCATACCATTCTACGGTCGCCTGTTAGAGCAATAAATGTTGTTTTAGGACCCGTACCATTCTACGGTCGCCTAAATCAAACTGAATCTGAAGAAAAATCTTTGGGGGATTTGGGACTCTCATCAAATCCCAAGCACCTGGAAATTGCATCAAGTACTTAAAAATTCAAAACATCTGGAAATCACATCAGACGCTCGTAAAGACAAATACTTGGAAGTCACATCAAGCATTTTAAAGGTTCAAATATCTCGAGTTCACACTAGACATTTGAAAATATTTTACTAAACATCTGGAAGTCACATCGACATTTGGAAAGACAAACACTTGGAAGTCACATCAAGCATTTAAGGGTTCAAATATCTGAAGTTCACACTAGACATTTGAAAATATTTTATAAATGGGTACTTGGAATTCTCATCAAGCACCAAGATGACTGAACAAACTCAGGGTTTCAAAGCCAATTTTTTGGTCTTTGAGGAAAAATTCAATGATGGCTTTATCAAGCTTCTACTGGAAAAATTATCACAATGACAATTTTCAGTTATAATGTGAATCTCTTGAACATGCTAAATGAGACACTTTTGGTGTGAAATTGCTTTTTCACTCGCTCTCATTTAGGAGGGGTTATTTGTCCCGACCATTGATGCGGGAATATATCACTCAATCTTATCATCATCTTGTCGACAAGAGTTCAAATTTTCTTGCAATCAGTACAATCTTACCAATCTGAGAGGTCTTTGACAAGGATTGTAATGTGGGCTTGGTCAATGGCTTAACAAAGGGATTCTTTGAGTCAAAGCAATTGAAAGAACAATTCTGTAATCATCTCCGGGTTTACAAGTCAAGAACCCTGCAAAATGAGAAAGAAATAATCTTGCTCGCACTTCTTCGAGCAATGCTTAAAACATATGAATTCCTATGTTAATTCAAGTGCCCTAATCTGAAGAGACTTTGTAAGGGACGTAACATAGGCTTGGTTCTTGGGTTTGAGAAACGAAAGGATCGTTAGGCTCAAAGATGTGTGTAATGGGTAAGAGTTGGTGATCATCTTGACATTACCACCAATTTTCTTCGCCACGGATTGTCTTTTTGACAAATTTCTTTATTGGCTCAAGAGTTTATCATTGATGCCAATGATTGTTCAACTAGAGATCTTTTCTAAAAATCATTTTCTTTGATGATAGGCATCGATCAGGCACACTGCTTTTTACATGCCCCTCAATTCACCAGTCATTTTTTTTTCTTTTCATGGGCATTGGCCTTGCTTTTACCAGGCACACTACTTTTTCATGCCCCTTAGTTCTATTTTGATTTCAGTTCTTGCGCACAATGTGTGTGTCAAGTATACCTTAAATGACACTCGAACCTTCAAGGGTCTTCATCTATCTCTTGCCTTGCCCCAGTGTGGGGGATGATCACCAACTGGGTTTAAAAGAAACGAAATCACAGGCTCAAGTGGGCTATGCAAAGGATATAAGTGTGTAGGATAGTGAAAGAAACGCTCTTTGTCATCCTTAGGCACTTAAATTACCACATGAATTCAATGTAAAAGCATAACTTGAAGATTAATGCAAGTGAGAGCAAGAAAATTTCCATTCATTTCACTCTCCTTCAATGTCACCTTACCTCCATTTGCCCCGATATGAGGTGGTTCTTGACAGGGGTAGTATGAAAGAAGTTCTTCAAGTGTTTAGGCTCAAAGAAGGGTTAAACAATGGTTCATTGTAAAGAAATGAACTGCCCTCATCATTTTAGTTGTCGTACTTCATGCAAGAAAACTCTTCATCTTGAAACACAAAATGTTTCCATACTCACCTCACAATGTATAGACGGGGGACTGTGTATGGGATTAGGCTTGCCTTTCACACTTCATTTAGCATGTTCAAGTAACTCGGCATCTTTCACTGAATTATCCATTTTGATAAATTTCAAGTAGAATCGACGAATTACACATAATATTCTGAAATGATAAAAATGCCATGCTCTATTCTTGCACATTAAAAGATAAAGTCAAAGATGTTAAGTGTCTCGTGTCTTGCCCCTCTTTGCAAGGGAACTCATAGAGATTCCTTAAATGTGCGCAGAGCTGCACCTGAAACATAAAGCAGATAATTAAAAGAAACAAACAGGGTAAATTAAATGCATGCTGGAAAATTATTTTATTTTGAATTTTTTTTCAAGGGAACATGAAGAAGCCCAGCCTTCAGAATTAGCTCCTTGCCGTTTTCTTTTTGGTAGGATTTCATCACAGGGCTAGTTTGGTATACTTCAACATGCCCTTAAAACATGAAAAATCTCCATGCATTTTATTGGATGAAAAGCAAATTACATTATTGAAATAAGGGAAATCCTATAATTGAAAATGCAAATATGCAAATATGGAAAGCAATAAAGACTCCTGCGCAGAGGAGTGTGCAAATAATTAAAATTTTCCTACTCTCGAGCTTTGTCGATGGCAAACAATTCAGTCATTCCTTCGAATGCGTCATCGAGCTCTCACTCTTTGGAGGTGCGGGATCATCTATGCCACCCCATCCATCTCGGGATGATATCCGTGGGTCGAAATAGGAGCTGGGAGGAGCCGAATACTTTACATAGTAATCGAATTTGCCACTTGGTTGCCCTGTGGTGTCCATCACTTCTCTTCCTCATGCATCATCTGAAACATGGTGGGCTCAAGTATCAAAACCGAAAATGGTATTCACCGCTTCTGGGTGGTCAGGGAGTGGGTTATTCTGGATGTTCGGCTGTGCATCTCGGAATGAGACCACTTTGGCATCCAAAAGATTTTGGACTTTGTGTTGCAGCGTATAACAATCGTCAACAGAATGCCCTACCTCCCCCATATGATAAGCACATGTCTTGGACGGATCATAGTTGGGGAATCGCTCGGGATTAGGTCGCTTAGGCTCTTTAGCAAGTAATCCTTTCTTCTGAAGGGTTGGCAAGATCTTGGACAATGGCTTAGGAAGAGGCGTAAATTGACGCCTGGAAGAGTTCTTCTGCTGCCCAAAGAATGGTCGTGCTCCTCCCTGATAGGTGTTCGGGGTAGGGCGAGGTGGTTGCACATAAGCTGCATTAACCTCCGCTACAAGTTCCTTATCCTTCTTGATTGAGACTCTTCCATATGAGCTGGTTTGATCAGACGCCCATCCATCACGCAATGCTACTTCAATTCGCTCGCCAACAGGGATTAGTTGATTGAATGACTCGGTAGTCGATCCCAACATTCGATTTCGATACTCAGGCGGGAGTGTCTTCATGAACAAATCCATCAGCTCCTTTTCTATTGGCTCGAGTTATCGAGCGGCTACGGTCCTCCATCTCGTGACATATGCCTTGAAAGATTCCGTCCTCTTCTTCTCGGTCAAGCAGTAAGTAAGTCTTCTCGAGATGGAGTGACATCAATATTATACTTATATTGCTTGAAGAAAGCATCCGTCAAATCCTCCCAAGTCTCTAGCAGATTAATCTTCTTCATGATGTACCATTGCAACGCCGGTCCTGTCAAGCTTGCTTGAAATTGTTGAATCATCAAGGGGATGTTATCAACATATTGGGTCATCCTGACCACATAAGTCTGCAGATGGATCTTCGGGCAAGAGGTGCCATCATACTTTTCAAAGTCTGGCATTTTGAACTTCTTTGGCATCTTGATCTTTGCATAGTGGGACAAATCGTTGGGCCTTGGATAAACGAACCCCGCAGCTTGCTTGAGTTTCTCCTCGATTTTTACCATGCGTTTTTCTTGTTCCGTCTTCGGTACAGCCGAGGGTATCACTTGTACCTCCTCATCAACAACAATTTGAGGCACGTCAGTAATTTTCTCTTTGGAGGAATCATCAGAGGTAGATGGCCCAACTGCGGATGTATTCTTGCCTTTATCTTTCGGATCAGTCGCAGGAGCCTGTTGTGGTAACACCACTTCAACTTGTGAAGCTAGTGGGGCAGTGTTTGCCTGGAGAGAATCAATTTGCTTGGAGAGCTGCTCAAGAACATTTAGGACTTGCTTCATCTCCGATTCGAGGGCAGCGATGCGAGTTTGTTCAGCAACACGTGTTTGTTCGGTGTTATCAGCCATTGTTGCTCTGGAACGAGTACGGATTGGTGATCTTAGGTTAGCCGTGTTGTCACCTGTCAATGTAAAATAATACAGTAAGTATCATAACAAATGAGATTGGTCCATGACAACGGTCAATCGCTTATTTTATTAAGTGATATCAAATTCCAAAGACATCAACTTAAAATGCTAACATAACTCCCTAGGAAATTAAATTCCTAAAACATCAATCTAAGAAATTGAAATAACATCATAAAGCTTGAATTAAACTCCTAAATCTAGCGACTCTTTTCTATATACAATTGGGAGATCACAGTCTTTCGAAGCTTCTTGTTCTGTCGAACCAACTCAGAAATACGAGCTTCTTTCCTTTCCACCGTTTCTTCAAGATTTTCAATTTGTGCTTTACGAGTGGGCTTCATGGTCACTTCAGGTATCACGGGAAGTAGAGCTTGAGGGATCTCGTGATGATGGATATAATAATCCGAGGCATGAAAAATCTTCTCATTTCCTTTCAATCTTCTAGGCACCACTATCTTTTCCGGATGGCATTCCTTCCATGCATTTTCAAGATGCTCGATCTCATCGAGGTATTTGTGATCCTTGTGCACGAAGCGGGCTTGAAACAGATCCACTCGGAGAGGAGGTGGGATATCTTGAAGCACTCGATACTGGCGGGCCACTCTATAAGGATAGTAAGATGTTGCACCAGTAATTCCCATAAGTGGAATTGGATTATCTGTCTTGTGAGAGAAACGAGCCACGCTAACATGGAACCATTTAGCATACCATAGGAAGCCCTTGAGATCTGGATTTTTAAGAAAAGTCACCCAATCGGAAAATGATTTTCCGGTATACTTTTTTCTAAGATTGAAAATCTCTTTATTGGGTAACTAGAATCATCAATTTCACCTCGACGCATGAAATGACCAAACTCCTTCATGTGAGAAAGAAACCAAATCTGTAAAAGCTCAGAGAGGCATTCATGACTTTTTCTCCATTTTGTTTAAAACGGTTGAGGGATAAAAATGTCTCAGCTAAGATCATGTTTATAAAATTCATGCCAGCACATGCTTGTCGACCACCCATGCAATCGAAGGATTAATAGCATTTCTTCGATGAGGAAATATTATAAGTCCAAAGAATGCTAAGATGAATATCCTACCCTTTTGGCGCATTGAAGACTGATTTAAAAATGATTAGCCAAAAAGGAGAAAGGGCATGCATTACAATTAGCTTTCAAAACTTTCTTAACCTCATCAGTTTTAATTCTTAAAAATTGAGATAAAATTGATGTGGGTTCCATACCAAGAGGTGGCCTAACAAGTTCAGTCTCAAGGGGCATTCCTATGATGACGCTATACTCTTCCAATGTTGGAGTTAGCTCATTCTTACCGAAAATAAATGTAGCCGTCTCGGGACACCAAAAGTGTGATATAGCTTGCAAAACACCACTATGGACTCCGATATCCAAAAGGGGGATGAGCCGTCCCAGTATCGACTTCACATAATCTTGACCTTCTTTATTTAAATTGTTCCACCACCCTCTGAGCTCAATCTTGGGAGTTGGAACGAATTGAACATCGGATCTCCCCATTGCATATAAAATAAGACCGACGACGAAACCTAGTGTCATGGACCAACGAAATTGCAAGTAAGTAAATTGCAGTAGTAAGAATTTAAACAACTTACTTTTACTGGGAAGAGATGACAATCACATAGACACATGCATGAAATGTGGGGCTCGATTTCTATCTAGATGGCTTAACAAAATGGAGCTAAAAGGATGATCTGACCGTTGCAGTCTCGCATTTAACGTGTCAGGTCCTCCTAACCCCGGCTCAGTCGAATGGAATGTCTATTATCACGCAGTCTCGCGGATATGGACAAACACATTTGACACCATGAAGAACTTTCGGGGAAGAGAAGGTCAACCTCTATATAGCAGTCTCGCTTTAGAGGAAGTATCCTTCCCAACACCATCCTAAGAATCCTATCGCAGCCCAGGTCCGGCAGCAGGTTGTGTGTGCAATAGTGTAGTGCTAAAAACAATAAAACATGCACAACAGTTTAATTGCAAACAACACTTCTATAGTTCAACCATTCATTCTTAACTCCAACCTGCAAAACAAGGGTTAGCAAAGACTACTCCCCTTATACTTCCCATCTGCAAAAACATTTAACACTTCATGTTAGGAGCGTACCTTGTTTCCATGCTGCCAAACAAAATATTTTTTTTTAATAAAACAGGCCTATGTCCACTATGAGTTTTAACTCTGTCCCCAGCGGAGTCGCCAAGCTGTCGCGACCTAAATTTTCAGGGGCAATCCTAGAAGTCTAGGTTAATAGATTACTAAGTCCGAAGACTTGGCGCGGACCCTCCCAAGTCCTACCAATCGCGACTTGATAGAAATTAATTCATTTAAACATGCAATTTCAATTTGGAGTCGCCACTAACCAATTAGGGCTGGTTAGAAACCCAAGTAAAGTATGGGAGAATACTTTACTATTGCGAACCAGAGATTCAATAGGTCCGGGGACATGATTACGCTAGATTAATCTAACGCCCTTTCGGTACCTTTTATTTTAATTTCAAAAATATTTTGCAGGCAATGTTGATTAATTTAAACCTAAGTTACTAACATGCAAATGGTGGTCATGCGGGTGCGCAATCAATAAAATAACATTCAAATAAAAAATGTTAATAAAAATGCATGTCATAAACATGATTTCTAAATGACATGACACCTAATTTTTCTTTTTTCTTTTTAAAAAAAAATAATTATATGCAATCTTAATCTAAATTTAATATGCATGGATTTTACTTTAATGATATGTGAGATGCAATTCATATGGTATGACTTAAACTTATTACTATATGTATGCAATCTAATTTTTATAATCCTAAATATGCATGTGCTTCATGACATGAGATGAATGACATAATAATTCTATATGCATGTTCTTTTTGTGATTTTTTTTATGATTTTTTTTATTACACATATGCAACCTATATTAAACAATGATGACATGACATTGGATTAATTATGAACTAACCTGTTAATTAACCGGGTAAAAGACTTTTGTGTTTTCTTTTTTTTATTTGAAATGACCTAGTAATTTTCATTAAAAAAAAAAGGTGACATAATGATGCAATGCTAATTTTTGGCATTTTTTATTTTTATTATAAAAAAATACTATATGATGAGAATGTTAAAACATTAACCTATAACCTTCTAATTAAAACGCAACATGTAATATGTGCATTATAAAATCTATATAACCTAAATAACATTTTTTGTTTTTGTTTTTTAATATTCTTTTTGTGTTTTGGTTTTATTAAAGGAAAATCATCCTAATTCTACATGAATCTTAAAAAAAAACTAAAATACGTTGCTTCAAATGTGAAATGAGTATAAACCTAAATATCTAATATGATGCATGATATGTGATGAGCAAATAATAACACGCTAAAATAAAAATCCATCCATGTAAATCAATGGCATTTTAATATGAATCAATGATGCAAAGAAATTCATGAATTTTGCCATAAAAAGTTGAAATAATCAAAAATCTAACCCGACGTCTCGCGGGTCAATATTTTTGATTATCATAACTTAATATGACAAATTTCCTAACGATAAAATAAATCAAAACAAATCAAGTTAGAATATAAAAAAAAACATGAAATCAAATATCTAGAAAATCACCTAGTCCAACTCACGGTTGGCTTGAGGAATGGCGAGGAGCAGCTGGTTGAACTGCGATGGTGGCTCGTCGTTCGAACAAGGGCTATCCGTCGGAGCTCCGGCGAGGTTCGGAAGTAACCAGACCTGCAGCAAAACAGAGGAGGCAGCAAATGGTCCTGTTCGGGCGTGGAGCCGCAAGCAGAGGAGCAGCAACGTCGGGCTACTGGGACTGATTCGGGTTGAGGCAGAGCACCAGTGGAGAGCTCCCGGAGGTACGGTGATGGTCCGGCAGAGGTGGCGTCTCACGGGTGTGTGGCAGCTCGATTCCGACGTCGCGGGTCAGCAGTGGAACTCGGAGCAGGAGCGGCGGGCTTCGGAGCTGAAAGCGGTGATGGCGCGGTGGCGTCGGTTTCAATGGCGGAACTTGGGCGTCGTGCTCCGGCGAAGGGAAAAACCGGCGTTACAGCGGGTCCAAGTTCTGGCTCGCGGGCGGAGCAACTTGGATTGCAGCATCGGGTCGCTGGTCTTCGGCTCCGAACAACGTCAGCGCGGTGAACAGGGATGTCGGGGCGAGTTCACGGGTGCGGAGGCGCAGCGGCGGAGGCGCGGCAGTGTCGGTTGCTGCAGAGGCGGAGTCGCGGTGGCTGAGGCGCGGTAGCGGCTGGCAGAGGCGTTGGAGATGGAGGAGTGGTGGTCGGCAGCTTGTTGGGCGTCGCAGAGAGCAGCAGTGCCGTGTAGAGCAGAAGCAAATTGGGGAAGAAAGTGAACAGTAGGGGTCTTGTCAACCTTTTTCTTTGTTTTCTTCTTTTATTTCTTTCCCAATGACCGGTCACTTCCTCGCTTTCTCCCCTTTTCTTTTGACTTTTCTTCTTTTTCCCTCAAAAACTGAAACTCTTTTCTCTGTTTTCTCTGTTTTCCTTTTCAATTTCTTTGACCACCTATTTTTTGGACGAACAATGAAGAGAAGCCCCACACTTTTTCTTTCTCTTTCAGTTTTCTATTTTTTTTCGACGAACAATCAAGAGAACCCCCGCCAAGGTGAAGAAGAACCCCTCTATTTATAAAGCGAAAATTCGAGTTTGTTTCGCCGGTAGAGATTTTTGCTCAACCTCTCGCCGGTGGAGATTTTCACTCAACTTCTCCAACAAAGAAATGGCTCCAAAATCCGGCAGTTGAGTTTTTTGAATTTTGAAATGAAAATATATTTTCAACAACAAAGATTTTCAAAAACTGAATTTTATTTAATTTATTATTTTCTTAAAAAAAAATATTAGGTGTCAACAATGGTCGAGCCAAGTGGCCATTGAGAATGAATCGATGATCAAGTTCCTTGAGAATTGATCATCTATGAATCCCTTCGATAAGATGAGACCATGCCTTGGGCCTAAATGAGGCACGATCTTGTGATGACCAAACCATGATGGTACCGCGATCAACCAACAATGAGCCTAGAGAAAGATCAAGAATGTTGCAGTCGCCTCAAGTAGTCATAATGGCTACACAATGAGAAGGTACTGATTGAATCTCATAAAATAATTGGTAAGAATTTCTTACTAAATTTGGCATGACTAGATGAAAGATAAAAAGAATGTTAGATGAAACTTTTGTGCTTTCTTTCTTCAATAGATATTCGTTTTTCTTTCATTGATGAAATTTCATTTCATATATAGTGGTGATTTGCATCTCTTCCTTTTCTTTTTTATCTTCTTCTATTCCCGTCATAATTATAATTATTTGGACGCTGCGTCAACCCATTCTATTCATTCACTTTTAAGTGTCGTGGGGAAATTGATTATCGACCAATGTGCTGTAAACTAATAGTTTTATGGACGGATATGTGTAACATGTGTTCGTTTTTCTTGATAAAAAGAAAAGGGAAGAGAACCTTTTTTTGTTGATATGTGCATTTAATTCGTTCATCTTTCTTGAATGTCTAACGGAACGAAGCTTTGAAAACTGAATTAACGTTTTTCAACCGCTTTTCCACGCTTCATATAAGAGATGCGTACCTGCCAGTTAAACCTCCCCAAACCATTCGATATTTCCTATCCAAGAGTTTCAGAGCCTAAGTTTTCCACCGAAGCTACACACCCAGAGAATTCTCTTCCGTCTCTGATTTGATGGAAAGAATGCCGAGCTCACAACACGCGAACGGTGATGGCAACGATGGCAACGAGTTCGGAAAGCGCCAGCCACTTGCTCGGTTAGTCAAGGGCTTCTCCTACTTTAAGCAAATTCTACAGGAAAACCTTTTTGGCTGGCAGAGCAGCAATGCTGCGGATGGAGCAAGAGATGATCGAAATGTGAGGTCGACCCAGAACGAGCGGAGGAAGGAGACGTTCCTATTTATCAGGTGGCGAAGGTTCAAGATCAAGAATTGATAGAGGGATCTGATGAAAGAAAGAGTGACGATTTTGTCGCGGGAGGAATTAGCGGAATCAATATGCGCCACCATCATCCCTTTTAAATATTTTAAGTTCTGATGCTAAACTTCCATCTACGTGTAACTCGTGCTTTTAATATATGAATGCATTATTACCGACCAAAAAAAAAAAAAAACCCTGCGTCGGAAGCAAGAAGATCCTCACAATTGGCCGAAGAAGTTTCAATGGTGAGATCTCACGGACAGACAAGAGACGACGTGGTTTTCACACTCGATAGCACCTATAAGAGTTTAAGGGAGTGGCCATTGCTAGGCTTCAATCATGGAATGGAAGATCGAAGAGCAGCAATTCATGATCAAGACTCGATGCAGAGATCGCACGGGCAGAGGAGTGACTGCGATGCTGTCGCGAATGCGAACAATGCTGGGGGGTCGAGGCAGAGTGAATGGCCACAGCAGTTCCAGCATTTACGGGAGGAGGGCAAAAAGAAGGAGGAAGCCAAGAGGAAACGGAAGGAACGAAGGAGGAGGTCATCGCGTAAGCAATAGATAAAAAGATAAATCACAAACTTTTTAGCTATGACGCATTTATTTTCTTGGAATCTCTCGCAAAGCGAGACGATTAGTTTGCTTTTCCTTTTCTAGGATTTTGTTAGGCACTTCATCAATGGGTTCTCTCTGGGTACAAGGATTTGGGTGAAAATGATTTTCATGGAATTATCACTCTTTAGTCCAGGAGTCGCGTCTTGCCACAAACCAAACAAGTGAGGATAAATTTTCTTGCGAAAATAAAGGGATCTTCCAGAAAGTTTGGATGTGAAGTCTTTGTGCTCTCTTATCCTTTCTGCTATCTTTTATTATTGGAAATTTGGATCCGTCACATATCTAAGATGAAGAGCCAAATTATCTTGTTTCTTTATTTATTTTCTTTCTTTTGTTCATGAGGCTAATCAAATTCTATCGACTCAAACATTAAGTGAGGGAATGTTTTACTGTTTACAAATCGAGCAAAATTATTCCTGTTGCAAAAATCCACGGTGCCATATACATATTGTAGTTATTTGTTCTACTGCTATTATTACTACTATTAGTTTTATTACTCCTGCGGGTTTTCTTTATTCAATCGGCATATATATCTCTCCAATAAGATAATTACTAACATTTGTATCATAACTGAAGCTCCTCTATATTAGCCATTCTTTTCCCGCCAATGAACATTTGTAGTAGTAAATACAATGGAGTATCGAAGATTAGGAAAAAAAGAACAAATGAAAAGACACGTTTCGTTATCTTTTTTCCTTTCACAATGGATTAGTTGATTTAATAAAATCAAAGACAATGTTAGTCAAATTGGATTCCTCGTAAATAGGGGCAACAAATGAGTAGACTCATTTAAAAATGAAAAGACTAGTGAAAAAATGTATGCGTTCAAATTGATAAGCGCAAAATATTGAATTTGATTTAATATAAATCAGTGCATAGTCAGTATATTTTAAATAATAAAGAATAAAAACTAAAAAGGATAACTCCATGGTTTTAACATGCATTTAATCTTCACTTTCTAACTAAGTATAAACCATGAGAGGGTGCGCATGTTGAGTTGTGACCTGATCTCTCTTCTTCTTTTGTTTCCATTGTTTGTTTGAGGAGAAGTCGGGACACATCAACATGAGAGTGGAAGATTATTAGACGCTTGAAAATTAATTGAATGAATATTCTATTGTCAATAGAGAGATCTGAATAAGGCTGAAGTAAAATTATGTTTTTACTTTTGGAAACTAATATAAATAAAGAAAACTAAGCAATGACGCTGCTGACATATTGAAACTTTGTCTTCTATGTTGTCTAGCTTGAATAGCTAAATCTCTCTTAAGTCTTATTGAAAAAAAGCAATATTACGTTGGTGATATGCAGGAAGTTAATCTTAAATATTTTCCAACTTTGTGTGGTTAAGGATTCAACAAATTTCAAATAAGTTGAAGAGGTCGTAAATTTATGTATGTAACCATCAAGATGTAGATACTCACGCGCTTTTACAGATGAAGAAGAAAAAAGAACCACATTCTCATACCATTTAAAAGAAAATTTAGAGACAGAGGAAAGGATCCGATGAGACATTTTCGGTAGCTTCAGTGGTGATAAATATCTTAATACGGGGAATAAACAAAAAGTTACAAAAAGTTACAAAATGTGAATGGCTGCATTGGTTTTTCAGAAGGGGGTGTAATAAATCAGAGAAATAATATCAAATCATTAATCCATTTTGAACAAATCAATAAACAGATATCATTGAGATAGAGATGAATCAACAGAATTACGTCATTTATTTGCAATACAATCAACAGGTACAATTTTTAGTGTAGTAAGTACTATCGTCTATAAAAGAATTAAGTTTGCTATGTATATATAAACTTTCATGATAAATTCACATATTTCAGTTGTTGTTGTTGTTTTTTTTTTTTTTTTTTTTTTTTTTTTTTTTTTTTTTTCGTAACCATTAGACGTTGTCACTTTACTTCGTGCAAAAATATGTATGGCAGAACTAAATATTTATCAAATAGATTGAGACATCAAAAGTTGTTCTCTTAGGCCTTTTACTTTTGTTAGATTACTCTTTAAAGTTTTAATAGAAAAGGGAAATACCTATGCGTTGGACTGATCTTTATCTTCGAAATAACAATGAAAGAATTTGAGATCCCTTTTCCAGGTGCAATCCTATTCGTATGCTATCTTCATGATCTTCTCTCGCTTCCACTTAAACTCCAACTGCATGTCAAGAAATTGAAAGGCTTGTTACGGTCGATGGAACTTCTTATGACAAGGAACTAGCTTGAAAACAAGACTTCTTGTTGTTGACCAAAATTTTTACAAAAATTTCTCCCCCATTGCCTGTGTGTGTCTATATATATGTTATAATTGTATTCAAACTTCTCTAAGAAGAAAATACTGTTTATCCATGGACTTCCACATTGAATGCACTCAAAGGCAATTTTAGTATGATATATTAGATTTGATTAGATTATCAATAGTATTATCACAATTATGACATCTTTTCTAAGAATGTATGATTCTTCGATATGATAGCTTGAAGATATACTATTCAGTATGATGATAGGCTCGTTATCTCTAGAATCTCGATACTGTAATCGCATAATATTTTAAGTTGGATGTCGACACCATGATATTAAATGTAGTAAGTTTTCGAGGAATCTATATCCAAGTTAGTAATATATAATGCCTGAGTTTTGTTTACACTCATATATCATGAGTATTCCTCTTTATATCAATTTTTTTCTTGCTATTATCTTTTAAAAAGCTAAATAATTGATGCATAATGTCTGAGTTTTGTTTACACTCATATATCATGAGTATTCCTCTTTATATCATTTTTTTCTTGCTATTATCTTTTAAAAAGCTAAATAATTGATGCACTAGTCTTATTTGTTACCGACTTAAGCATTAGTTTCGTCAACCCAATTTAAAGTTGTCAAAAGTGGTCTTCGCGTAGAGAATAATGTGAATTCATGCTATGTTTACACCCAAGAAAAAAAAAAAAGTGCTCCGTTGCACTTCTTAAACAATCGATAAGGCAATGCTCAATTTAAAGTACATAGTTGGATATATATACACACACACATAAATGCTGTTGTATCCAACACTCAGGCCTTCCAATACCTATGTCATGCCCCGAGCCCCTAGACACGTGAACAACCGACCATGGTCATGTAAATGCGACATTCTCAGGTAGTGTCACCGACCCCATTAATTTTATTATGCGCATGTAGAACGTATTAAAAACCCTTGACAAATAAATTACGGGATAGGACAGCAGGAAGA
Organism: Eucalyptus grandis; assembly: GCF_016545825.1. Lineage (NCBI taxonomy): Eukaryota > Viridiplantae > Streptophyta > Magnoliopsida > Myrtales > Myrtaceae > Eucalyptus > Eucalyptus grandis. The sequence goes on from NC_052620.1 coordinate 2,280,945, forward strand.
AAAAAAATTCAAATACAAACCAACATAATTTCATATAGTCAATCGGGGTTTACATGCAACCAAAATCGGTCAGAGATTATGTGCGTCAAAAAGGGTCAGTCTGCACACTAGGGATCGGTCCACCAAAAAAGAACAATCCTATGACTACTAGTCAGACTCGTTCGATGATCCCACATCCTCAGGTTCTGTCACCCAAGAGACCAGAGGCGATGCGTTAACCACTCTACCGTTAGGAAGATCCACCACGCCTTCACCCAAAATGGCGGCCATCACAGCCAGCGGAATGTCCATGCTATCCAGTGGGCCAACCCTAATACCAACGGCCCAAGAACGAAACCAAGCCCTAAACATATAAGGCACTCTAGCATCTCCGGTTACCTGAACCCAGACAGTGAACCTAACCAGTTGATAGACCCAAGGACTTCCAGGGTCAGGAGCACTCTACGTCGTCTTGTGAACCTCCACCGGCATGCCACTCTTCTCCGAGGGTACCACTATCTACGGCCCTGTAATATTTTTCCCACAACGGGGTGAGACATTGTCTCAGCAAGTTCACCCCTCCTAAACTCCTATTAAAAAGTAAATACGCCCCAGAGTGGCTTAGCCACAACATCAAGAAGACTTACCTCGCATTAGTCTTCATCTGTAGGTTAGCACAATTTATATAATTCAACCACGTGCAATTATGATAACCAAATAACTGTGGCACAATCACATTATTAGAACAATTCAATCACTTAGATCATCTCAGCGATCAATCGACTCGGCCGATTACATGTCATTCTAACAAATCAATCGCTACTTCCAATCACGACCCTATAGGAAGGTTTAACAACCAGTGGCAATCACGGCCCCACTCGGCACGACCTTTAATTAGGTGGTAGATCTCGGCGCAATAGGCACAACCTATAATAGGTGGTCAATCACGGCCCTATTGGGCACGACCTCTAATAGGTGGTCAATCACGACCCCACTGGCCACAACCTCTAATAGGTGGTCAATCATGATCCCACTGGGCACAACATTTAACATGTGGTCAAATACGGTCGTTCTTCTATCAAATTTTGACACTTGGGATTTTATAAAAAGAATCCCTATTTATCGCAATCACACTCCATTTGCCACAATCAATCATCAAATTCAAATTCTAAATACACAACAGCAATCGGCACGAAATTATGAGCAATCGGGATCAAAAATAACTTTTTTTCCCTTTTTTTTTTTAATTTCGGAATATAATATAATATTATAAATTCCAGAATTTCAAACAATTAAATAATTCAAAATTAAAATCCTATTATGTCCCATCAAGGCTTATCATTAATTAACCTTCTCGTAGCCTTAATTAAGCACCATTTAAATTAAACAAATCTCTTAATCCAATTCATACTTAGATATACTAAACTACCCACTTAAACTCACTTAATTTAAACTAAACACACTTAGCGCATCATTAACACTCTAATCAAGGTTTAGTGAGTTAAATTCACTTAATTAACTCGCCGCTTGGACCAAAACGACGAGGGCGACGCCGGGATCAACTTTTCCAAAGGCGGGCCTAGCTTCCGAGGCCGAGAAGACGGCCAAAGCCAGCCTTAACCGGACTGCAAAACCCATTCTTTCTTGCTGCACGTTGAGGCCGAAGAAGGGGAGAAACAATGATGGCTAGAGGCGGTAGAGGCGGAGGAGAGGGGCGACTGTAGCTTGGCGGTGGCTCACGGCGGCCTAGCGGGGTCTCCAGCGACGACTGGCAGCTCGAGATGTCGGTGGTGACGGGCTGGCGCGGAGCGAAGCGAGGCGCTCACACGCGCGCGCGCGCGGGGCGTCACGCGGTTGTGCGAGGCAGTGACGGCAGCGCGGCACAACAACGGTGGACGGTGGGAAGCGGCGCACGGCTAGTCGACGATCGGGGGGCTGGCCGGTTCTCCTTCTTCTCCTCCCCTCTCTCTCTCTTCCCAAGCTTGAAGATGATGGTAATGGGACCTTTTTGGAGATTCAATCTCCAACCTCCACTTGTCAAGCCCTTAACCCTTGGCCTCAACCACCATGACATCATCCCATGTCATCTTCCACTCACTCAAATCCTCCGCAACTTCTCCAATGGTTGCACTTTCATTTTCCGCCGGGGCTCAATTCTTGTACATCCAATTTCTTCAATTTTTCATTCAATTATCTTCTAATTGAGTCCAATTAAAGTCCACAAAATTATCCCATGATCCTAATAAGGTATGTGACATAACTGAGCTTCTAATTTCTAAATTCAATCCTAATTTTCACAATTAAATTCAATCTAGTGCGATTTTAGCACGCCTAATCTACTAAGTAGCTTTTAAAATTTTCTTACATTCGACCGGAGGGCGATCAGTCCCCAAGTATGACGCGTTAAAATTCCTTAATTGCTTCACTCAATAGACTAGTTCCTTTGTGAGTAGCCAACTCGAGAGATGAACTACATGCACAGATTAATTGTCCGACTCAATTGACTGAAAATAAAATTGAGAAAAATCAGGATGTCACAACTCTTCATCTCTTATAAAAATTTTGTACTCGAAATTTAAACTACAGATCTTTAAGGAAGAAGGTAGGGGTATAATTGTCTTATCGATTCTTCGGTCTCCCAGGTTGCTCCTTCAGTGCCGTGGTGTTGCCAGACCACTTTGACCATTGGGATGGTCCTGGTGCGCAGAACTTGTTCTTTGCGATCTATAATTTGAACCGGGCTTTCAACGTACGACACCCTGTCGTCCACATCTAATTCCTCAAAATTTAGAACGTGAGTCGGGTCAGATTCATACTTCCTCAACATCGACACATGAAAGATGTCGTGCACTTGTGACAACTTCGGCGGCAATGCAAGACAATACACTAGAGTCCCTATTCTTTCCAAAATCTCAAAGGGACCTACGTACATCGGACTCTGTTTCCCCTTTTTGCCAAAGCGGGAAGTACCTCTCACCGGTGACACATTCAAGAAGATGTGCTCACCAACTTGGAATTCTAATGGCCTTCGACGCTTATTGGCATAACTTTTCTGGCGACTCTAAGCAGTCTTTAGTCTGTCTTTGATAATTGCAACTGCTTCCACTGACTGCTAAACTAACTTTGGACCGGTGATCTTTCTTTCTCCGACCTCATCCCAACACATTGGCGTTCTGCACACTCTGCCATACAACGCTTCAAAATGAGCCATTTGAATACTCTGCTAGTAACTGTTATTGTAGGCAAACTCGACCAAATGTAGCTGTTCCTCCCAACTTCCCTTGAAGTCCAGGACGCAAGCTTACAGCATATCCTCGAGGATTTGAATCGTCCTCTCAGACTGGCCGTCTGTCTGCGGGTGGTAAGGCGTACTATACTGCAGCTTCGTTCCTAACGCTGATTGTAGGCTCTTCCAAAAAGCGGCGATGAACCTTGGATCCCTATTTGAAGTAATTGTGACCGGCACCCCATGCATACGAACTACGTGATGCACGTACAAATTTGCGTGCCTATCCAAACTGAGGTCCCTACGAACCACAATAAAGTGTGCCGACTTCATCAATCTATCGACCACTACCCGTATCGAATCATTTCCTCTCTGGCTCCTCAGTAGTCCCATCATGAAGTCCATCGTAATATGCTCCCATTTCCATTCTGGGATCTCAAGGGGTTGCAACAGTCCTCCTGATTTGCAATGCTGAGCTTTCACCTGCTGACACGTCAAACACTTGGTGACATGCTTGGCGATGTCCGCCTTCATGCCACACCACCAGTAGTGTTGACGCAGATTCTGATACATCTTGGTACTATCAGGATGAATGCTGTAACTGCTACGATGCACTTTTGATAAAATCTCCTCCCTAAGCTCCACATCGTCAAGTACAACCAACCGTCCTTGGAACCTCAATGTTCCATCTTCAAAAATCTAGAAGTCAGCTTTCCTCTTCTCTATATTCTCTTGTACGATTTTCTGAATATCCGGATCTGTCTGCTGAAGCGTCCTAATTTTGACCTGTATTTCCGGCTCAATTCTAAGGGTGGCCATAAGGTTCAAAAGGTGGCCTACTTCAAACTTGAAACCCGAATCTCGTGCTCCCTTGAGTAGACTCCATTCCTTAAGTACCATTTGTGCAACTGAAGACTTCTTGCTCAATGCATCGGCGATCTTGTTCACCTTTCTGGGATGATACAAAATCTCACAGTCATAGTCCTTTAGGAGTTCCATCCATCGACGTTGTCTCATATTCAACTCCTTCTGAGAGAATAAGTACTTAAAACTCTTATGGTCAGTGAAGATCTAGAATCTTTCTCCGCACAGGTAGTGCCTCCAAATCTTAAGGGTAAAGATGATCGCTACAAGTTCTAAGTCATGCGTCGAATAATTCAACTCATGAGGTCTCAACTGACGGGACGCATATGCAACAACCCTACCATGCTGTATCAATACGCAACCCAATCCTTTAAACGACGCATCGCTGTAGATCTCAAATCCTCCTAGACTAGATGGAATAATAAGTACATGTATGGTAGTTAGCTTTTACTTGAGCTCTTGGAAACTACGTTCGCATTTCTCTGACCATACAAACTTTTCTTCCTTCTTCAGCAGTCTCGTCATCGGCGATGCTAACACTGAAGACCCTTCTATAAACAGTCTGTAATACCCTGCTAAACCCAGAAAACTTCTGATCTCTGTTGCTATAGTCGGTCTCGCCCAGTTGATCACTGCTTCAATCTTGGCTGGGTCCACTAAGATTCCTTCTCTAGAGATAACATGACCTAGGAAAGCCACACGAGTTAGCCAAAACTCGCACTTACTGAACTTAGCGTACAACTCGTGGTCTCTCAAAGTCTAAAGCACTATCCTTAAGTATCTCTCTTTCTCCTCAGTACTCCTCGAATACACCAGGATGTCGTCAATGAAGACAATTACGAACTGATTTAAATACTCTCTGAACACCCGGTTCATCAGGTCCATAAAAGCAGCTGAGGCATTCGTCAACCCAAACGGCATCATAGTAAACTCGTAATGGCCGTATCGAGTGCGAAACGCCGACTTAGGTATATCTTCCTTCTTGATTTTTAGCTGATGATACCCCGTCCTCAAGTCGATCTTAGAAAATATCGACGCTCCTTGAAGCTGATCAAACAAATCATCAATCCTTGGTAATGGATACTTGTTCTTAATTGTCACCTGGTTGAGCTGTCGGTAGTCGATGCACAAGCATAATGAACCATCCTTCTTCTTTACAAACAACACCAGTGCTCCCCAAGGTGATGCACTCGGACGTATAAATCCTTTATCTAATAACTCTTGCATTTGCACCTTTAGTTCCTTAAGCTCTGACAAGGCCATCCGGTAAGGAGCTTTGGAGATAGGCTCGGTCCCGGAGCTAACTCAATTACAAACTCTATCTCTCTTTCTGGCGGCAAACCTAGTAATTCTTTCGGGAACACATCTGGGAACTCTTGCACTACTAGAATGTCTTCTATCTTCGACTCATTTACTGTCATGTCCATGACAGTCGCCAAGTAACCTTGGCAACCCTTGCCTAGCAAGCGAGTTGCCTTGAGTGATGAGATTAAAGAAATCGAGGGTCCTCCTCGACTCCCAATGAATTCGAAACTCTCACCCTCTAATGGGTTAAACTGAATCGCCTTGCGATAACAGTCCATCTTAGCCCGTTGCTTGGTGAGCCAGTCCATGCCAATTATCACATCAAAATCATACATGGCTAGGACTATCAAGTCTATCCTCCCATCTCGCTCACCAATCACTAACTTGCAATCAAGGTAACCTACTGTAGCTAACACCTTATCTTTCAACGGAGTAGATATGCTAATCACAGACTCCAACAATCCAGGAATTACCTCTACCAACTTAACAAATCTTTCAGCTATAAACGAATGCGAAGCTCCAGGATCAAATAAAGCATAAGTAGGTTAGTCGTTCAGCAAGACCATACATGTGACCACATTAGGCGCATCCTCCACCTGTCCTCTAGTGAGCGCATAAGTCCTTCCCTGAGCTGGAGGTCGGTTCAATCTACCCGGCGGCATGATCTACGGTGCGAATCCTCTGTTCTGACCCAATGGTGGCGACGACGGCAACTGAGGCTATCTCATCTGTCTCCTGGGACAAACCCTAGCAATGTGACCCTGTTGGCCACACTCATAGCAGGCACCTGTCCTAGGAGGGCACGGGGCTGAGCCATGTCGCCTTCCACATGAACGACAAGCTCCATTGTAGCTCGATGACGACTTCCCCACTCCACCCTTCCCGTTGGGTGGAATATGGTACCTTCCTCTAGGCATCGGCCTCTTCCCAAACTGATTATCATCTTTGTTTGAATTAAACCGTGACCCAGATGCGGCAGCTCTCTCATTCTGGTCTTTCTCGATCAGTTGGGCCTCGCTTGTAGAGGTCATTGTACTCATTCGAGATCTAGTGGTACCAACAAGCTCCTCACCTTCGGTCGGAACCCATCTCTAAACCTTCGAGCTCGGTTTGATGGTCATTGGACCAACTCAGGGGCATACTGCGACAGTTCGGCGAACTTCGCTTCATACTGATCAACTAACATTGTACCTTGACGAAGGCACTGAAACTCCACAATCTTCACCTCTTTAGCACAATCAGAAAAGCACTTCTCATTGAAGACTTCAAGAAAAGCATTCCACACTGGAACTACACCTTCAGGGAACACTATCCTTTTGTTAGTCTTCCACCATGTAGCTGTGATCCCCCTCAACTGATAGGCTGCCAGGATGACTTTTTCTGCTTCAGCACACAATAGCAACTCAAAGGCATTCTCTAACTCCAGGATCCACAATGCTGCAGCTTCGAGGTCTCTTGCTCCCATGAACGTTGGCGGATTCAACCTCAGAAAATGCTGTACCAACTTCTATCTAGGCCTCCCAACGGCCACATCCTCAGGTGGAATTTTCTCAGGATCCTCTTCTAGTTCGGCAACCGGTGCGGTGGTAGCAGTGGCATTGGCGGCATTGGCGGTGTTCACTACGGTGGCGATAACGGCTGCTTGTTGATCCATCATGTCTCTCATTGCCTCAAGCATATGCATGATTCCAATAAACCTCAGATCCTCTGGAGCTGCTGCACCGTCTGGAGGCAAAGCTGCACCACTTGCACTAGTCCCGGCCTACGCTCCTCCCAGGGCACCACGAGCACCGGCCCTTAATGAAGACCCACCCCGAAACACGGGGCCTGCTACTCTCTTCCTAGCAGCTCTTGGCACTTGGTCACTCTTGCTACAGGCTCAATACAGACGCCTATCGGCGAATTCCAATACCACATTAGAATTTGAGTAACCTCACAACCAAGTTAACAAACAACTAACAATCACATGCATTAGGACATGAAAAAGTCTTTCCTACTAACTATCCCATGACTCATCGCACCTTATCAGTCCATACACAAACCATGCTTTGATACAACTTAAACGGGGTTGTCACGCCCCAAGCCCCGAGACACGTGAACAACCCACCATGGTCATGTAAATGCGACATTCCCAGGTAGTGTTGCCAACCCCATTAATTTTATTATGCGCATGCGGAACATATTAAAAACCCCTGACAAATAAATTACGAGATAAGACAGTAGGAAGAAAAACAATTCAAATACAAACCAACATACTTTCATATAGTCAATCAGGGTTTACATACAACCAAAATGGGTTAGAGACTATGTGCATCAAAAAGGGTTAGTCTGCACACTAGCGATTGGTCCACCAAAAAAGAACAGTCCTATGACTACTAGTCGGACTCGTTCGACGATCCCACATCCTTAGGTTCTGCCACCCAAGAGACCGAAGGCGATGCGTTAACCACTCTACCGTCAGGAAGATCTGCCACGCCTTCACCCAAAATGGCGTCCATCACAGCCAGCGGAATGTCCATACTATCCAGTGGGCTAACCCTAACGCCATCAGCCCCAGAACGAAACCAAGCCCTAAACATATAAGGTACTTTGGCATCCCCGGTCTCCTGAACCCAGACAGTGGACCTAACCAGCTGATAGACCCAAGGACTTCCAGGGTCAGGAGCACTCAGCGTCGTCTTGTGAACCTCCACCGGCATGCCACTCTTCTCCGAGGGTACCGCCATTTATGGCCCTGTAATATTTTTCCCACAACGGGGTGAGACATTGTCTCAGCAAGCTCACCCCTCCTAAACCCCTATTAGAAAGTAAATACGCCCCAGAGTGGCCTAACCATAACATCAAGAAGACTTACCTCGCATTAGTCTTCATCTGCAGGTTAGCATAGTTTATATAATTCAACCACGTGCAATTATGATAACCAAACAACTGTGGCATAATCATATTATCAAAACAATTCAACCACTTGGATCGTCTCAGTGATCAATCGACTCAGCCAATTACATGTCATTCTAGCAAATTAATCGCTACTTCCAATCACGGCCCTATATGAAGGTTTAACAATAGTGATAATCACGGTCCCCCACTTGGCACGACCTTTAATTAGATGGTAGATCTCGGCCTGATGGGCACGACCTCTAATAGGTGGTCAATCACGGCCCTATTGGACACAACCTCTAATAAGTGGTCAATCACGGCCCCACTAGGCACAACCTTTAATAGGTGGTCAAATACGGTCGTTCTTCTATCAAATTTTGACACTTTGAATTTTATAAAAAGAATCCATATTTATCACAATCACACTTCATTTGCCACAATCAATCATCAAATTCAAATTCTAAATACACAAAGCAGCGATCGGCATGAAATTCTGAGCAATCGGGGTCAAAAATAAATTTTTCCCTTTTTTTTTTGTAATTTCAGAATATAATATAATATTATAAATTCCAGAATTTCGAAACAATTAAATAATTCAAAATTAAAATCCTATTATGTCCCATCAAGGCTTATCATTAATTAACCTTCTCGTAGCCTTAATTAAGCACCATTTAAATTAAACAAATCTCTTAATCCAATTCATACTTAAATATACTAAACTACCAACCTAAACTAACTTAATTTAAACTAAACACACTTAGCGCATCATTAACACTCTAATCAAGGTTTAGTGAGTTAAATTCACTTGATTAACTCGCCGCTTGGACCAAAACGACGAGGGCGACGCCGGGATCAACTTTTCCAAAGGTGGGCCTAGCTTCTAGGGCCGGGAAGACGGCCAAAGTGGGCCTTAACTGGATTGCAAAACCCACTCTTTCTTGATGCACGTTGAGGCCGAAGAAGGGGAGAAATGGCGACGGCTAGAGGCAGTAGAGGCAGAGGAGAGGGGCGGCTGCAACTTGGCAGTGGCTCACGGCGGCTTGGCGGGGTCTCCGGCGACAGTTGGTAGCTCGAGACAACAGTGGTGATGGGTTGGCGCGGGCGAAGTGAAGCGGAGTGGAGCGGAGGGGCGAGGCACGCGCGAGCGCGCGCAGGGGGTCGCACGGTTGCGGGAGGCGGCCACGGCAGCGCGGCTCAACAATGGCGGACGGCGGGGGAGCGGCGCACGGCTGGTCGACGGTCGGGGGGCTGGCCGGTTCTCCTTCTCTCCCCCTCTTCTCTCTCTCTTCCCAAGCTTGAAGATGATGGTGATGGAGCCTTTTTGGAGATTCAATCTCCAACCTCCACTTGTCAAGCCCTCAACCCTTGGCCTCAAACACCATGACATCATCCCATGTCATCTTCCACTCACTCAAATCCTCCACAACTTCCCCAATGGTTGCACTTTCATTTTCCGCCGAGGCCCAATTCTTGTACATCCAATTTCTTCAATTTTTCATTCAATTCTCTTCTAATTGAGTCCAATTAAAGTCCACAAAATTATCCCATGATCCTAATAAGGTATGTGACATAACCGGGCTTCCAATTTCTAAATTCAATCCCAATTTTCACGGTTAAATTCAATCTGGTGCGATTTCAGCGCGCCTAATCCATTGAGTAGCTTTTGGGGAAATTTTCTTGCATCCGACCCGAGGGTGATCAGTCCCCAAGTCTGACGCGTTAAAATTCCTTAATTGCTTCACTCAATAGACTAGTTCTCTCATGAGTGGCCAATTCTGAGAGACAAACTACATGCACAGATGAATTGTCTGACTCAACTGACTGAAAATAAAATTGAGAAAAATTGGGATGTCACAACCTATGCTAATAAAGTACGTTAGCATTTAGTTAATTGAGATTAGGGTGTAAATTTACCTAGTAAATTAATTCTAAAGGCTCAAAACTAGGGAGGAACTTCAAAGTTAGAGGCAACTTTGTTAAAGTGCAATCCCACATCACTTAATTAGTGGGTTTTACAGCTCCCATATATGATTGAACAATTTATGCTTTCGATTTAAACTTTCTAATATGATATGAGACTAAACTTTAGCATTTCCTAAAATATAATACCGCATCTTCCTCCATCTAATAGATCAAGTTTTCGAATTAAACATTCTAATAATTATACTTTGTAAGAATACTACTTTAGACCAAAACCCTTACTGTTTTGAGCGAACTTCTTGCGAACACTCGAGAACCCCTAACATCGCCATCGCCATCGCCTCCCTGGCACTCGCCTGTCAGCGTCCCCATCAATTAGCCCATCTATCTTTATTTTCTCTATTGTCTTCTTCGAGAGCGCAAGCTCAGCTTTGAGGTCGTGAGCCCCAAATCCAATGTCTGCCATGCTCGACAAGCCACTGGACCGGCGGGATCTTGTGATGGCTCGTGCACAGGTTGGTGATGACAACCCGGCCGCAATGACGGTCCAACAGTGGCTGGTGTGGACCTTTACTGCCGCTTTGCCCCTATTTGACGTGTTTTGCTGGTGCAAGGAGGTGAACGGTTATGGAAAACTAGAAAAAGGGATAAAGAAAGAAAAGAAAAGGGAAATAAAAAATAAAGAGGAACCAAGGAGATTCATCCTAGGCCATTCAAATTAATTGTGCAGATAAGACCATATCTTCTAGGGTAATTTGATTTAAATAATTATCCTTAATTTTAGAGACCCTTTAATCCAGTCCATATAATGTCTTTTTCGGGAGCCAGAGGAATCTTAGTTTATAAGGAAACATTTGATGAGGCAAAGAGAACTATATAAACTTTAGAGAAATTTAAAGATCAACCGACTTGCACATTGAAGCCCCATTCACTCAACCACATGCAAAACTGACTTCTTTTTTCCTTTCTTCCTTTCGCCCTGCTCTGATGAAAAGGCCCCTAGGGTTCCAACATCCATTGGAGCAAGGTGGAAAGATCATCAGAGCAAGGCCAAAGGAAGAAAGAAAAAGAGGAGACTGAAAGGGAGGAAGAAAAGAGGTCATCAACGGAAGCACAAAGTGAGTTTCCTTTCTACGTTTTGTGTTGGTCGACTTATGATTCAGAATTTTTATCTACCCGTCAAAATTGTCAAATTGGTCGTACAATATTCTCTTATGGACAATGAGGTTCTCAAAATTCGAGTTTGACACAACTGAGTCAAAAAAAGAAGAGAAAACTGAAGTGAGATGCTTTTGACATATGGAAATCTTTGTCATCTACGTTTTCCAGCTTGATTAGCAAAATCTCTCTTAAGTTGTATTGAAAAAAGCAAGATTAGATAGGTGATACGGCTAGTTAATCTGCAATATTTTTCTGACTTGAAGGGATTCACAATTCAACAAATACTATATTAACCTGAGTTTATTTGACGAAAGAAAGCACACGACGGGGAACAGTCTTGAATATAGTTCTCTGAGTTACACAAAGCAAAAGGCACAAAAGAAAACCTTTTAAGGACGCAGATGCTTACGCACGTAGAGATTATGAAGAAAAGAAAAGATTTCCCAAGCCCTTCCCAAGCTATTTAAGATGACAAGAGGAATAGGATCTGATTTCAGATTTTTCTTACGAGAGCTAAATGCCTGGAATATACGGAAAGTCGTGGACTCTGTCAACTCTTTGGTGTTTTTGATAAGGGGGAAGTGAGGTCAGAGGAATAATATCAAATCTTTAATTCATAATGAACGAATCAATTAACAGAAAGATCCGCCTTCCTTTGACCTTCCCCCAATTTTCATCGACTACACCAGTTTCGCTTCAACTCCATTGCACATGCTCCAAGATATAAAGGTATTTTCACTTTTGACTTAATTTTTCTTTTTTTATATTTCAATGTACGAATAGGCATAATCAATATGGAGAAACATTGACGCTCAAGTAAGTATATGTTACACATCTCCATATTTTGGTATTTCCTTCGATTCTCGACTCTTCTTTTTCCAATTCTATTCAAGTTTTTCTTTTATGCGACTTGTTTTTATGGTCGACCTTTGATTAAGGATTTTTCAACTTCTTTGCTTTCTTTCTTCAACAGGTACTTGTTTTTCTTTTCTTCAATGCAAAGATAATCTTCCTTTAGTATTAGGGTTCCATGTTTTCAATTTTCTTGTTATAAAGGAAATACGTACATAACTGTTCTTTAAATTATATGTAGAATATTAATCTTTTCAGTGTTGTTGATTCAGAAGAAACTAGTTAAAAACTGCTTTTCGAAAAGCTTCTCTCTCAATAATAATTCGCTCTTCATAGGTCAAATCGACACTCACAAGTTAAACCTCCACAGCTCCGTTCCATTAGATCAGTGAGAGATACGGAATTTTTCATCAAACCTACTCATTTTATCTAGCAACTACTCACGAATTCTATTTCTTATCATGATTTTGCATTCATACATAATCACTCAATTTTATGCAAGCACATAGCGTGTGCTTGGATTCTCGTCTATATTATTTAGTTAAAACACAATTTTGCGTCACTTTTAACTTCATCAATGAACTACAGCGGCTCATTAAGTAACAACACTAAGTTCACAATTTCTTTCTATGCATAAATCCGACACTCAACTTATGTTTTAATTACATAGACTGATTTCATATTGCTTAAATATGTGATGCTAAAACCAACTTCTTTCGACTTTGTTGCGAAAACTTTGCACACATTATAGATGGAATATGTACTAGCGTAAAATGTTTCATGTTTTCCTCGATCAACAGCATTACTGCTTTGCCGGCCAAAAAGCTGCTGCTCTAGGCTCTGTGCGGTGATTCACCAATCGCAACCATCTTGATCTTTCTCCAAACTCGTTGCCATTATCGCCTGTATGTTGTGAGCTCAGGGCTCTTTCCATCAAATCAGAGACAGAAGAGAATTCTCTTGTTTCTCCAAGAAATAAAAACTTGTGTAGTCTCAATGGAAAACTTAGGCTCTGTGCGGTGATTTCTCACTGAAACTCTTGGATGTAAATTATTCAATGGGTTGCGGAGGTTTAGTTGGCAACTTACTGTTCTCTATATGAAGCTTGAACTGAGCGCCATATTTTCATAACGTGAATAAAAAACTATTATTTAGATTTCATAGTTTTGTTCCCTTAGACATTCAAGAAAGCTGAATGAATTAAACGTACATATCAACAATAACAGTTCTTTACATATCTCATTGCCCTCGGTACTTTTTTGTGAATGTGGAAAAATAATATTTTTAGTGTCAAAATCTAATTACATTTATTTTTTTCTATATTCAGACGCAAAAATTAACATGCTCATCCTACCCGCTACAGTCTCACGATTGAACTTTGAAAAAAATCTCATTAATTTGTGTGAAATGTATTCGGTTTTTATTAAAGAAAGGAAACAAGTAAAGAATTGTTTTTGTGATATGTGCATTTAATTTGTTCAGCTTTCTTGAATGTCTAAGTGAACAACACCGTAATGTAAATATCTTTTTCAACCACTTTACGAATACTTGGCGCTCAGTTCACTCTTCATATAAGAGATCAGTAATTGCATGAAACCTCCACAAGCCATTCTATATTTTATATCGAAAAGCTTCAATAAGAAATCAACACACATAGCTCAAGTTTTCCACTGAAGCTGCACTAGTTTTTGGTCCAAAGAGAACAGCCAGAATTCTCTTCTCTCTCTGATCAGATGAAACCAGCAGAAGATTCACAAGATACGATCAATAGCAGCGACGAGTTCGAAGAAAAATCAATCTTATCACAATCGCATCAAAGACTTGAAAAGCCAATAGAGTGATCGCATTGAAGGGAAATTGACGATGATATTGGTGAGACCGGAGGGCAAGGGTCGACTCTAAACTAGAGCGAGAGAATGTCGTTCCTAATGATCAAACGGCAAGGGTCAAAGGTCAAGAATCAGACAAAGGGATTGCATCGAAGGGAAAGCAACGATGTTATTGCGAGAGAAATTAGCGAAATCAGCCATGCATTGGAAGCAAGGGGATCGTCCCAATTGCCTGTAGAAGTTTCGATTGCACCAAATGATGGTCGAGATGATCTCCCCTCCTTGCAAAACATCGATGCCGGCGGTCAAGTTGGAGAATGGTCAAACGAATCGATGGTATCTATACTCCCTTGTGAAGCAATCTTTTACAAGAAGGATTATAACCGTAATACACTCCAATAAGTGATGATCTACCATATCATAACAACCTTCTGATCCTCCTTCCTTTTGGTTCAACTACATTGCACAGATGCTCCCCGATTTCAAGGTACCTACTACTTTTGACTTGACTGAATCCAACGTTCAATTCGGTCCTACATTTCATAATTTAATTTATGTATAGGTATAATCAATAGGGAGAAATACTAAGACTCAAGTAATAATATTCTATACATCTCTGTGTCTTGGTAACTCCTTTGATTCTTGCAACTCTTCTATTTCCAATTCCTTTCGAGTTTCTTTTTCTGCAGTTTGTTTTGGACTTTTGATTAAGAATTTTTCTCCACCTCCTCTAAATTGTCAACTTTGTCATCGGGCTATCTCATACCAACAACGAGGTTGTCGTTGACATTTGAGTTCGACAAGATTGGGTATGAATAAGGAAAATATTAGATGTAACTTATTTGCTTTCTTTCTTCAACGATATTCCTCTTTCTTTTCATTGATGCAAAGAAAATCTATGTTTATGTACAAGTGTAAAATGTTTCAGTCCTCTCGATATAAGGAAATAAGTAAGGAACCGTCGTTTTAATTATATGCAGAATATTAAAACTTTTAGTATTCTTGATTTAAAAGTAACAAACTAATAATTGCTTTTAAAAAAAAACTTGGTCCTCAATAATCAACTTTTCATATAGCGAAGCAGCACTTGCAAATTAAACCTCCATAAGCCAATTTAAATCTTATATCCAAGTGTGTTAGAGAGAAATCACCGCATAGAGTAGAGCTTCAATTGCCATTGCTAATAGTATCTTATGAATTTGCTGCTCATTTCATAAGATCTGGGGAACAAAACATATAGTTTTAGTGGAAAATTCTATACTCTTTGACTAATCTAGTGAAACGAGCTATGGATTTTGATATTCAAAACTGGTATGCTCGTGCTACATCTATAATAAATTAATTTTTATGCAATAAAAAAATATCAAACTGCATAATTTGCGCCACTTTTATCTTGCTGTATCATAAAATTTTTTAAATTGGTATACTCATATGACATTTATCCAGTTTGAGATTTTTTGTGATAAGAAAATTAGTTAAGAGTAAATGTGGTATGAGTGTACCGTTCTTGAATATTTGGTGATATCAGCCTCGTGAATTATATGTAGAATATTAAATTCTTTCTAGTTTTTTTTTTTTTTTGGTAAAGGTAAGAGATATATTGAGGAAATGCCAAATATACAAAAAATCTCGTCACCAAAAACTTACACTCCAAATGCAGGAACAAAAGAAGTGGAAGGGTGACGAGATGAAAAAGCCGCAAAATGCAGCACAAACACTACAACACCTAGCCAAAAAGAAGCACGGCATGGTTAAACGGCTACAAAAGATACTACGGGCGAGGAAGAGGTCACCGTCAGAATGAACTACCAACGGGTCCCTAGTGAAAATAATCGGGTCTAGGCCTCAACTTCTTTGCACAATCTTTTGTTTCTAGTTTTATTGATTTAAAAGAAATAAATAATTAACCATTTTTCAACGTGTCTCAAAAACTTGACCCCTCACATATAATAGATCGGTCTCTTGTAGAGGTGGCAAAACAAGTTTTAACTCTCGAGCCCTCGCCGCCGGTCGACTAGGGTCGTCGGCCCCTAGCTAGGGCCCGGCGACGATGGCGGGAGGCGGCGGCGGCTAAGGGCTCAACCGCCTCCCCCGGGTCCCTTTTATTTATTTAAAATTTTAAAATTTTTAAAATTTTTAATTTTTTTAATATTAAAATTATTATTTTTAAATATTTTAATTTAATTTAATTTAATTAATTTTTATATTATTTATTTACTGTCAGCCCAAAACGACACCGTTTTGTATTATTTGGTCACGTCGCTTGTAAAACGGTGTTGTTTTGCGCTCGCTTCGCTAGAAAATTGACACGTTAGTGTTTTGGCCAAACTTTGGCTGGAGTGACACTTAAGTGATCCGTTTTTCTTCGAATATGGCACTTAAATGTACCTCTCGTAAGTTATAGCACTTAAATGTCCTTTTGTGCTAAGTTATGGCACTTGAGGTGTATTTATCTCATTTTTAACTATCGATAAAACCTCTGAATATATCCCTTCTGATGACAATAATGGCACTCAATATTAGCAAATTTATTCTACTTGCCTCCGCTTTTATCTCGACTTTTATCTCTATTTCTTAGACCTCGAGACTCACTTCTTCCCCCTTTTCTCAACAACCAAGGCATCAGAATGTGAAGATGATGATCCTTGTGTCTTCCTTCTCATATCTTCATTCAAAATATTACTCTTGGTCAAATCCGTGATAATCGTACCATCTAGGGCAGAATTAGATAAAGATGTTCGGAACGTCTCCCAGGAGTTCGGAAAAGTACTAAGCAACCATAGTGCTTGTATCTCATCATCAAATTTGATTCCCATCGCAGCCAACTAATTTATAATTCCTTGAAAAGAATTTAAATGATCAGTCAAACGAGTACTATCTTGATATCTTAGAGACATCATCTGTTTTATCAAAAATAACTTATTATTCACAATCTTTCGAGCATATAACTGTTTGAGCTTATCCTATCATATGTTTCCTCAATAATATTGTTCAAGACATTATCATTCACCCACTGCCTGATATAACCACATACTTGATGATGAAATATAGACCATTTAGCATCAGTTTTATTCTCTGGTTTCTCCTTGGCAAATACGGGCAAATAAAAATCTTTCACATATAAAATGTCTTCCATCTTCCCTTTCCAAATATGATAATTCAAATCATTTAGTGTAAACATTCTACTCGTATTCATTTTTATTGTTTAACACAAGGCAGAAAAATCAAGCAATAACCAGAAGCTCTGATTCTCTCTTATGGGAGAACAATAACAATTCGAACAATATCAAATCAATGCAGCAGAATAAAATAATCTCTCATCTTGTGTAAACCTAATAGGAATCAATATAGTAGAATAAAATAAACGTCAAGCACTCGAACACAAGACGATTTTTTACGTGGAAAACCTCCTCAATGTGAGGAGATAAATAAGCCACGGGACCGAAGTTCACCCGAAAATCTTCATTATCAACAAAATTGGATGAAAAAAGTTATTCTCTAGTAAATACTAGAGGTACATAGCAGCAAAAACCTCAAGAACATAATTCTTGGCAATACACTTGAATTTCATAAAAGATCAAGGATAAATCTGACAAAAACACAAGTTTTGATTAATCCATGAAAAACCTGATGTAGGGAGCTTCAAACGAAAATCAAACCGTTTAAATTCGAGAAAATTGCGCCACGAACATGCTGACAAAATTTTGGCTCAATCAGACCATGAATCAACCTCTGATGGTAGCTTGATGTAAATCAGATATTGCCCCAACCCAGATTTTCTGTTTTATCTTTTTCTCTTGTAAAGATAGTGAGAAATCATATTTTTCCATATAACTTATTATATTGATTCAAGCCCTTTTTGGGCTTGTAACTCATTGGGCTTCCTCATATAGGAATGAACCCAGCTAACATGTACTTGGCGTTCTCGAGCGTCCAGGTGATCGACGAGTTCGAGCCGAGCTGCGGGACCTTGATGGCTCTAGGCGAGCGTAGATGCGAGCATCTGTTCTCGCCATTGGAGTCCGACAGCGATGGCGAGGGGACAGTCAAGGCAGATGCCGGATTCCTCCGTCTCTTCCTAGAATTTTACCAGCGACAGGATTTCCAAAACCAGGTACGCAGTCCTTTTTGCCTCGTTTATCTTCAACTTAGAAGATTGGCTATACGTGAATTCATTCTCTTCTGTGGATAATTATGTTACATCTTCATCAGTCGAACATCATCAACTTCAACGAAATTATGGTTTAGCTTCCGGTCACCCTCCTGATAAATTGATCGGTCTATGGATTTTGCATAACTTGTGATTCATAATCTGGATTGTTTGTTCGTCAGTCAAGTGCATACCTACTATGCGTGAATGCGACATTTCGAGAAACCATTAACTTGATTTTCAAAGCAGAAAAGAACCGAGATAATGTTGGTGGGTAGGAAAACGTATAAACATTTGCACGGCAGACTTAACTGTTGAGAGTATTTCGAAAGGCACGTGTATCTCTGCATTTTCTCGTCTTGCATTGCTTGCAGAGTCATTCTTTTCTTCTCTTTTAACGGGGAGTTCATTCGATGCACCTGATAACAACATGAAAAGAGTGTTGAGTGTGATTGCACGAGATTGCAATATTCGTTTTTTATTTTTATTTTACCAAAGTTAATATATTTTTAAGTTATTCTAATGTGATTTAATCTTTCAAGGCCTTATCTGGAAAAACACACTGCGAATTTGTTTTTCACCGGGGAAAAGAAGAAAAAGAATGCATGATGATAAAGAAGAATTTGTATTTCATCGTCAAGTATCTGCAATAGATATAACCAAAACTAATTTTTGTATCATGAACAATCTCAAACTACTCGATCCATGCCATATTTTTCCAAAACAAAAATCCATATCATAAAGAAACTCCAAATTGGTACACATACGGACATTTATAGTTTGAGATTTTTTGTTAAATGAAAATTGGTTTGGGGTAAATGTGGTATGAGCATACCATTCTTCATTATTTTGTGATATATGTGCAGAATATTTGTTATTTTAAAAGAAAAAATAATTTATTGTTTTTCAACATGTCTCAAAAACTGGCCCCTCACAAGTAATACATCGATCTCTTGCAGAGGTGGCAAAATGAATTTCAAATCATTTTTAATGGCTTGGGAGAGGTTGGGTTGCCTAAAATTTGGCATATAGGTAGGAGTGAGTTTAATCAACCAAAAATCATTTACTTACGGGTTGTAGTGGGTCCGGAAAGAAAGCCACTTTCTAGACATTTAATGAAATTATAATGCTAAAATTGTTTATCCTAGACCAAATTTTTGTATGAGGTCAAGCTGAGAATATTGGAATTCTTCTAGGGAATCGGCAATTTCATAGAAACTATTAGTTAGGAAAGCAAAATTGATCTGTAATACTCCACAAACTATCTCTCAAAATTTGGAACTAGGGACCGAACTTGTTGGTCTTAAGATCGGGACTCAAACCAAACTACCAGTCTAATGAAATCAATGTTGACACCTAAATTTTGTCTTTTACTTAAGACTTAATTGCGTAAAAAATTAGGAATTATTCTCTAAAAAACAAAAAAGTAAAAAGTAAAGTAAATAATTTTCATTAAGACGTACCGTGTTTTAATTACAATGCATCGCATATAAACATTAGGAACATTTGATTACTAATATTAAATAACATTCAAGAAATTTAAACTTTTTTAATTAAAAACAAAAAAACCACATCCGGGCGGGTCTAGGGCCAACCTTAGGCCAGCCCCTCCTTCGTTTCCCTTTCCTTTTTCCCCACATGGGGCCAGAAAGGGGGAAAATGAGGGGGGCGGGGCTGGTTTTTGCTGGAGAAGAAAGCAGTCCTTTGCTGGTTCTCTGGTTTTTGAAGAGAGAGAGAGAGAGAGAGAGAGAGATTTGCTGCTGAGGGAAGCCAGGGAAAACCGAGAGGAAAGAGGAAGGATAGAGGAGGAAGGATGCTCGCGCGGCAGAGGACAAAAACAGCCCCCCAAACCCCATTGATTAGCTAGATCGATTATCCAACCTTCCCTTGATCTTGAATTAGAAAATAAGCAGAAATCCTTTATGATATCAATATTGCTGATAAAAAAAAAAAGGACCCTTCTGCCTACTTGTCAATTTTTTGCTAGTCGTCTATAAATCAATGTGAAAACCAACTATAGAATTACTTGTTAGCAAGTGCATAATGACATATCCTATGTAAAATACACAGGTGAAAATAGTTGTTTTATGGAATAATCACATGAAGCGGAGCAGTAGGTGAGTATGTCATGCTTTGCGTCGGGTGAAATAAATGTAACTATATTCCGACGCTAAAATCTTTATTTTTCAATATTCACGCAAAAAGTTCCAAGTGCATTAAAATATATAGTTTTATGGACTAATTTGTTGATAAAAGTAATCGAGTAAAG
The DNA here is from genome assembly GCF_016545825.1 of Eucalyptus grandis. NCBI lineage: Eukaryota > Viridiplantae > Streptophyta > Magnoliopsida > Myrtales > Myrtaceae > Eucalyptus > Eucalyptus grandis. The sequence goes on from NC_052620.1 coordinate 2,301,377, forward strand.
AACTGGCTTTGGAGATATGTACATCTGACTAGTTCAGCTTTCTTGAACCGTCAACGAATAATAACTGCTTTTCAACTGCTTTTAATAAGCTTGGCGTATCGCCACCTGCAAATTAAACCTCCAGGAGCCATTTTACATTATATATCGAAGAGTTTCAGAGAGAGAGACCACCATACAGAGCTTAAGTCTTCCGCTGAAGTTACACGGGTTTTTCTTTCTTGGAGAACCGAGAGAATTCTCTTCTCTCTGATCTAATGGAAAGAGCCCAAGATTCACAAAGGACAAGCGGAAATGGCGACAAGCCCGGAGAAACATCAAGGCAGTCGCAATCGCATCAGCGGCTTGATTGTTTTATTCTTTTTGATCGAAGGCAACTTAATTATTCGGTACCAGGTCGCTACTACTTGATGCAAACTTCAGAGAACTTCATTTTTGCTTTGCGAAGCAGTAATGCTGGTGATCGAGCAGGAGATGATCGAACTGCGAGCATCGACCCCAAACAAGAGAGGGAGAACGTTCCTGATGATCAGACGGCGACAGCCCAAGATCAAGAATTGGCTGAGGGATCGCATCGAAGGGAAAGCGACGGTGATGTTGGTGATGAACGAAGGGCAAGGGTTGACTCTGAACAAGGGCGAGAGAAGGTCGTCCCTGATGATCAAATAGCGAGGGTTGAAGACCAAGAATCGGCGGAGGGGCCGAGTATGATTCCTGATCAAGAATCAATGAGGGGGTCTCACGGACAAAGAAGAGACGACCATGTTTTGACACTCGATAGCACTAATACAAGTTCGAGGCAGCGGCCGTTACTGAGGTCGAATCGTGGAACGGATAATCAGGGTGCCGCAACTCAAGGTCCAGAATCGATGCATTCTGTCATGCGGGAGAGCGCCGGCAGTGGATCGAGGCAGACGGAATGGCCACAACTGTTCGAAAGTTTGAGGGTTGCAGGCGAGAAGAAGAAGGAAGCCCAGGAGTAAAAGAAGGAACGAAGAAGATGGAACCGAGAGGGAGAGAAACCATACAAATTCCTTAGCAATGATGCAGTATGTTCTTGGAATCTCTCTCGCAAAGCATGATGATAAGTTTCTTCTCGGGCTTTTCTTCGTTTAGGGTTTTGTTAGGCGCTTCCTTCATTTTTTTTTTTTTTTTTTTCGGTTTCTTTGTGTGTAAGCCTTTGTGTGAAATTGATTTTCAGGGATGAATATTCTTGGTGAAAATAAAGATTTTTAGCAATGGAAAATGAAGGGTTAGAATTTCCAGAGAAAGTTTGTGTTAGAAGATATGCAATATTCTCTTTGGAGATTATAATTTGATCTGATTATGTACATATCAATTAAAGATTAGATACATATCTAGATTGATACATAAGATTCTTTATTTCCATTAATTGTACATCTCCAGCTCTATTTACATAGGATCTGTACATATTACATTATTCATTGAGGAAATACAGAAAAGCTTTACTCCTTTCTCGATCACTCTCTTTTCACCTTCGGTTTCTTTCATGGTATCAGAGCTTCCAGGCTTCTGATTTGCTTCCGCTCTCTTCTTCTGTCAAAACAGTTCCTCAACCTGCAAAAAAGGGAGGCCTGTTTGGCATAAGAATTAATATCCGAAGGATTTCTTTTTACTCACCATGACCTCCCCGCAAGCCAGCATCTCTGTCTCTGGGAACTCACCAACTGAAGAAGTGATTCCCCATGATCCGCAGGCTGATCTCCAACCTGCAACACTTGCAGCCATAAGTCAACAAACTCAATTTCAACCCCCTCAGTGGCGACCCACGCAGACTCAGCTCAATGTGGGGCAACCCTTAGCGGGTCAACCATACCAGTGGATTCCATATCCACTTTATTTCGGGGCAAGCCCAAATCCATCATCGTCTGCATATGTGGGTCACCAAAGCTACGTCCAAACCGATGGAGGCCCACCAACCACAAACGGGGCAAGCTCGCCATCGGATCGGAGCAAATTGAGCGGGTCGGGAGAGCCGGGTATGGGAACAAATCCCTACCCGGGTTTTTATCATGCGGGGTATCCAATTGGGGCGAACGAATCGGGTCAAGGAAATACCTACCCGAATCTCGCACCCGGCTTTCTACCTTTTCCGGCGGCGGCGCTCGTCGGACGACCAGAACCCGGCGATCCATTGTTCGTCTCTAATGCCGACGGACCAGAATTGCGGCTCATCAGCCAGCAATTGACCGGGACATAAAATTACACAAGATGGTCGCAGGAATTCCGGCGCGCCCTAGCAACCAAAGATAAAGATGGTTTCCTCGACGGAACCATTCCAGTTCCCATAGATGAACGTCTGGCCCGACTCTGGAGGAAGAGCAACCGCCTGATCCGAACCTGGATCGGCAATTGCGTCTCCTCCGAGGTCGCGGCCGGACTCCCACCAACTGAAGATGCAAAAGAAATGTGGGAAAACATACAGGAAATGTACGGGAAGCTGGACCAGGCAAAAATTTTCAACCTCATGCAAGATCTCAGTGAATTGAAACAGGGTAATATGACGGTCACAGCCGTTTTCAATAAATTTTCTTCTCTGTGGAACAATCTCGAGGCGGCCGAGGAGAAGCTCGTGGGACCGGAGTCCACCCTCAAGCAATACGCATCCATCAAAGATAGGGAGAAAGCTACACACTTTCTCCTCATTTTGAACGAGACTTACCTCGGATTTCGCTCACGCATCCTCGCCATGGATCCCATGCCGCCGATTGGGCGGATCTTTCAATTGGCCGTGCGGAAGAGAGTCGGCGACACGCGACGTCGCCCGGACCACGCCGAGGGGCGAGAGCATCGCACTCGCAGCACTCGGAGATCGGCGAGACGAGGCCTCCGAACCCTATACCTAAATCGCGAGAGAGAAAGGCGAGCGGCAAAATTAGGGTTTGCTGAAGAGGAATCTATGGTATTTAAATCGACCGGATGGACGGTCAGGATCTTTCACAAGGATCGGACGACTTGCAAGCTTTTGATCCCTCGATCGGATCCAACGGTGGACAGCCGCTCGCGACAAAAGGATCGAACGGCCAGATCTTCGCTGCAATCAAAGGAACGGACAGTCAAATGCTTGCCACGTCATCAAGAAATTTCGGAAGAAATTTTAAAGGCAAGAATAAATTATTTTGTGATTACTGCAAACGTACTAAAATCACTCAATTGATAATTGCTGGAAGTTGCATGGAAAGCTTGGTGAACAAGAAAAAAGGATTTCAGCGGCTTACCAAGTTACTGGGCCAACCGGTAAAAAAATTTGACCAACCTATCTCATACGCCAAGTATAATCAGTTGATGGAGGCAATTCAGAAAATGGACACAACCAACAAAGGAGCAATTTTCTTAGGTATTATTCATTACTTGATTAGTTCAATATCCAAAAAGACTTGGATAATTGATTCAGGGGCAAGCGACCATATTATATGTGACAGGGGATTTTTCTCAAGTATAAATGACAGATTGAATTTCCCTATTTCTGTGCAATTGCCCAACGGGAATATTACTCATGTTCATGAAACAGGAACAGTCAATCTCAGCTCACAAATTATTCTTAGAAATGTTCTTTATGTCCCAGAATTCCAGTTTAAACTAATCTTTGTGACATCCCGATTTTTCCAATTCTATTTTCAATAAATTGAGACGGGCATTTCGTTGGCACGCATATAGTTCTTTTCCTTGAGTCGACCACTCATGTGGAAACTAGTCCATCGGGTGAAGCTGTTAAGAGTTTCTAATGCATCAGACTCGAGAATTTGACCAGGAAGAGACCTTTCGACCGAGCTATGCAAGGGTCAGATCGGAGATAGGTCGACTCGACAGAAGCATGCGATCAGGTGTGAGTGATTCCACCAGATCGCACAATTCGTGTCGATCGGTACTTGACCGACTTTTCTATCGATTGGGTACCCTGTGTTAGTATTTGAAACCTTGAGATTACCCCGACAACCGAAAGTCGCCAATGTTTCAAAGATGTACATTGTGGCTTGAGATGATCAATCACAGGTCAAATGCATAAAAATCTCTAAAGGCTACCCGGTAGGTTGGGCCATGCTAGTATCGTGCCAAAGTGAAATTAACCGTGAAATTGAGCCCGAATTCAGAAATTGGAAGTCTGGGTGTGTCACGAATTATTTTAAGATTATTAATTCATCTTTGAAAGATTTTTCATGTAATCAGAATTTTTCAGAAATTAAATTAGAGAATGGCTATTTTGGCTCGAGAAATTAGTAGGCCCGCTTTTGGTCGCGCTTTTGGGACTTAAGTTGGTTCTATAGACAAGTGAAAATGTGAATTAAAGTGTGGTGACATTAGATTAATTTTATGGACTTCAATTGGACTCAATTGGAAGAAAATTGATGAGAATTGAAGAAATTGGATGTACAAGAATTGGACCCCGGCGGAAAATGAAATTGTAACCATTGGAAAATGTTGTGGGAGGTTTAGAGATAGTGGGGTATGACATCATCCATGAGGTCATGGTGGGCCACTTTTGTGGGATTAAAGGAAAAGGAAAAGAAAAGGGAATGGTCCCATCTCTCTCTCTCTCTCTCTCTCTCTCTTCATCTTCAACCTTGGAACTTCTTAGACGTGGGGAGGGGAAAACCGACCGAGAACCAGCAGCTCGCTAGCCCGCACGCACGCCCCCTCCGCCGCTCGTCGCCGCCGTTTGCACTGCCAAGCTGCTCGCCGTCCGCTCGCACCACCGTCGCCCTCTCTCCTCTCTTCTCCGGCTCCGGTTTCTACTTGAAAACCCGAAGATCGAGGAGGTGTCGAAGCCGGCTGTAGCCCGCCCGAATCGCCGTCAGCTGCCGTCGCCGGCTCGCCGCTACCACCGCTCGTCCGCGCGGGCCCGCGCCCGCTCGCCCAGCTCGTCGTCCCCGAGCTGCTGTTCAGCTCGCGCAAGAGCTGCCGGAGCTCGTTTGTCGCCGCCGTGCACCGCCGTTCGTCGCCGCCAACCACCGCCGTAGCTCCTCCGCCCACTCCCGACCCCAACCAGCCCCGGATCTGCCCTCCTTCGCCCCCAACCAGCAGCAAATAGAGAAGAAGTAAATGGGTATGGCAGCCCCTTCGTGGGCCGTTTTGGCCGCCTTCCTGAGCCCGGATTCTCAGCCCGCTTTGAGGAAAGTCGATCATCGCGTCGTCCTCGTCGTTTTTGTCCGCTCGGCTCGCTAATCCGGTGAGTTTAACTCACTAAATCTTGATTAGAGTGTTAATGATGCCCTATGTGTGCTTAGTTTAAATTAAGTAAGTTTAGGTGTGTGGATTAGTGCATTTAATTATAAATTGGATTAAGATGTTGGTTTATGTTAAAATGGGTTTAAATTAAAGGTTAAAAGAAGTTATTTAAAGTTAAGCCTTGATGTGACACAAAATGATTTTAGTTTTGAATTATTTAAGTGCTTCGAAATTCTGGAAAATATTATATTATATTATAATCCGAAATTATTAAAATATTATTATTTTATATAAAAAATCAGAAAATTATTTTTGACCCCGGTTGCTTAGAATTTCGTGCCGTTCGCTACGGTACATTCGGATTTTGAAATTGATAATTGGATATTATGAATTGAGTGTGGATTTTGAAAACTATGGATATTATTATTTAATTAATTTTCGGAATAAATTTAATTATCTATTAAATTCCAAAATTTTCATTGGGACCTTATTTGCTCAGAATTTTGTGCCGATCGCCGCTGTGCATTTAGAATTTGATATTTATGATTGGTTGTGGTGAATTGAATGTGATTTCGATTTATGAGGATTCTTTATAAAATCCTAAATGTGGAAATTGAGGGGCGGTTGGTCGTGAAATACCACCTATTAGAGGTCGTGCCCGATTAGGCCGTGATATACCACCTATTAGAGGTCGTGCCCGATGAGGCCGTGAAATACCACCTATTAGAGGTCGTGCCCGATGAGGCCGTGATATACCACCTATTAGAGGTCATGCCTGATGAGGCCGTGAAATACCACCTATTAGAGGTCGTGCCCGATGAGGCCGTGAAATGCCACCTGATAAAGGTCGCGCCCAGTGGGGCTGTGAATTGCCACCTGATAAAGGTCGCGCCGAGTGGGGCCGTGATGCCACTGATTCTAATTTTGCCGAGTGGGCCGTGATCGTGAGCAATGATTGATTTGTTGGAATGCATGTTGAGTGTTGTTGATGTGTCGGATTATGGGACAGAATTGTGTGGCATGGAATGGGACGTGTCATAACGATTTAGTCTTATAATCAGACCCCCCGCGGTTGTTGGTTATATGAAAGTGAATACGTTCCGGTTGTTTAAGTTCCTCTTACTATCTGTGATTGAGTGATTTGAATTGCGCTAACATGCAGGAGGGAACTGAGGCGAGATAAGTCTTCTGTGTGATGTGGCTAGGCCACCCTTGGGCGTATTTTCTTTCTAATAGGGGTTTAGGGGGTTGAACTTACTGAGACGTTGTCTCAGTGGTTATTGAATAACCATTTCAGGTCCTTGGTGGACGGAGCGGCCGGATAGCTTTGGTTGGTCTTGAGGAGTTGGAGAGGTGAAGTCATAAGGATTGGAGATCATGTACGACTTGTAGGTCGTAGGATAACCTCTTTTTAAGAGCCAATCTTTTGTAGACTGTTGGCCGTAAACCCCTGTTTGTAATTTTGTTGAATTATGTTTAAGTGTTATGTTGTGATTTTGCTTTCTGCTTTTCTATCCCGTATTTTATTGTCAGGGGTTTTATCATACGTTCCGCTTGCGCAATAATAAATGAATGGGGTCGGCGACACTATCTGGGAATGTCGCATTTGCATGACCATGGTGGGATGTTGGCGCGCTCGAGGTTCGGGGCGTGACAATCTCTGTGTCCAAAGCTTGTCAAGAGAATTCATGCCGGGTCATTTTCAATGCTGACACATGTTTTTTTCAGGACCTTTCGACTGGGAAACTGATGGGCTTGGGTAGCCTCTCTGAAGGTCTATTTTTCTAGAATAGTTTTTCAAGTAATTTTCCCTGCAATTATTTGAATAAGTCATCATTGTGTAATTTGACTACCAATGATAGAAATTATATTATGCATTTGAGATTGGGCCACAGTGCTTCTTTTCCAAATTCACATTGTCATATATGTCCTCTTGCTAAACAATCACGTTCGCCTTTTCCGTCCAGTAATACTCGGACTAGTGAGATTTTTTCCTTAATTCATGTGGATATCTGGGGACCATACCACACATTAAATCATGACGGATCTCGATATTTTCTCACTATAGTCGATGATTACTCTCGTGCGACTTGGACTTTCTTGATGCAGTCTAAGAATCAGACATATTCTCATTTGAAGAGTTCTCACTCTCAAAGAATCAGTTTGGCAAATCCATACAGCGGATCCGTTCCGATAATGGGAGAGAATTCTTCAGCCATGATTGCTCCTCACTATTTACTACACATGGCATACAACATGAAAGCTCCTGTGTCTATTCACCACAACAAAATGGCGTGGTAGAACGGAAACACCGTCATCTATTAGAAGTCGCACGAGCCTTAAAGTTCCAAGCGTCAGTTCCAGACAATTATTGGCAAGATTGTGTGATCACAGCCACTTATCTAATCAACCGAATGCCAACTCGGATTCTTAAAGGGAAAACTCCTTTTGAATTACTATTTCGGAAGAAACCAGAACTCCAGCATCTCAAGGTCTTCGGATGTCTTTGTTTTGTTGCAACAGTGGGGCCAAGAGACAAATTCAGTCCACGAGCTAGGAAATGCATCTTCATGGGATATCCCAATTTGAAAAAGGGATATCGGGTTCTAGACATTTCCACAAAAGAATTTCTGGTAAGTCGTGACGTCATCTTTCATGAAGACATTTTTCCTTTTTCTGAGCAGACAACTTCAGATGCAAATACAGGGATGACAGCTCCTTCCCATAGCATTTTATCTGATGAAACAGTCCCTCAAGGTCCTACCTATATACCCATGGAAGAATCAAGGTACATTCCTTCCACTCGATTCAATTCTTCCAAAGATCAACACCAACACCTGTTGAGAGCACCGATCGCTCGTAAGAAATTTTAGAATCACGACTCGAAGATTCCCATGATGCTAAGGAAAATCAGCATATAGAGTCGGCACCTACCAGTGCGCCAAATACAGACATGACTCCTCCAAGGCGTTCTGGTCGCACCACACGACCTCCTACCTAGACTAAAGACTATATCTGTGCAACTCATTCTCCAGGTACTCAATATCCAGTCTCATCATATGTTTCCTTTCATAGATTATCACAGGAACATAGATGTTGCATTAGTCGCCTATCAGAAGAACAGGAGCCATCTAGTTATGATGAGGCATCCATTAAACCAAAATGGCAATAGGCCATGAAAGCGGAACTACAAGCTTTGATTGAAAATAAAACATGGGATCTTGTTTCATTACCCTCTGGTCGCAAGCCAATTGGCTGCAAATGGGTCTACAAGATCAAATATCGTGCTGATGGTTCCGTTGAAAGATACAAGGCACGGTTGGTTGCCAAAGGTTTCACACAAAAGGAAGGCTTTGACTACCACGAGACTTTCTCTCCGGTTGCTACCGATGTCACGGTTCGTTCTTTTTTGTCTGTTGCTACTATTAATAATTGGAGTCTACATCAAATGGATGTGCATAATGCTTTTTTGCACGGGGATCTTGATGAGGAGATTTATATGGACATTCCTCAAGGCTTACGGAGACAGGGGAAGAATAGAGTATGTCGTCTCCGCAAATTCCTCTACGGATTGAAGCAAGCATTCAGACAATGGTATGCCAAATTTGCAAATGCTCTAATAACAGTAGGCTTCAAGCAGTCTAAACATGACTATGCTTTATTCACACGGACTAAAGGTATGTCATCCATTTATTTAATGATATATGTCGATGACATACTTGTTATGGGAAATGATAAGGCTGCCATAGACAATTTCAAGGATTATTTACATGCTACCTTTCACATTAAAGACTTAGGAGCACCTAAATATTTCCTTGGAATTGAAATTGCTCGATCTAATCAAGGAATTTCTCTTAGTCAACGAAAGTTTGTCTTAGAAATTATATCGTAAACGTGCCTATCGATGCGGACCAGCCTGTGATTCCTATTGAGCGAACACTAAGTTGACTACTGCAGAATATGATATGAGTGTATCACAAAATGACGATCCCATACTCAAAGATCCATCAGGTTATCAAAGACTTGTCGGGAAGCTCATATACCTGACCATGACTAGACCTGACATCTCTTATGCAAACATGCACTTAGTCGGGCTTCATGCACAGTCCAAAGCGATCTCATTTGGAAGCTGCATTGAAGGTTGTGAAGTACTTGAAAATGTGTCCAGGACTTGGAATTCTTTTGTCCAAACAATGTGACATGAAGATGAGAGCATACTGTGATGCTGATTATGCTACATGTCCTACTAGTCGAAGATCAGTCACTGGATACTGCATCAAATTAGGAGATTCGCTCCTCTCATGGAAGACCAAGAAACAGCCTACTGTATCCTTGTCTTCGGCCGAAGCTGAGTATCGATCTATGGCAAAAACTACTTGTCAAGTAGTGTGGATACGAGGGTTACTTAAGGACCTCGGAATACAAGTACAAGGAGCGACAAAATTATTCTGCGACAATGATGCAGCTCTCAAATTGGCAGCAAACCCTATAGTGCACGAGAGGACTAAGCACATAGAAGTAGACTGTCACTTCACACGAGACAAGATTCAAGAAGGGGTAATTGAGACAGAAGGAATTGGCATAGCAGAGCAGCCAGCAGACATCTTCACCAAACCCTTATGTCATCGACAACATGCATATCTACTGAGCAAGCTAGGCGTCTTGGATGTCTACAAGCCACCAGCTTGAGGGGGAGTGTTAGAAGATATGCAATATTCTCTTTGGAGATTATAATTTGATCTGATTATGTACATATCAATTAAAGATTAGATACATATCTAGATTGATACATAGGATTCTTTATTTCCATTAATTGTACATCTCCAGCTCTATTTACATAGGATCTGTATAGATTACATTATTCATTGAGGAAATACATAAAAGCTTTACTCCTTTCTCGATCACTCTCTTTTCACCTTCGGTTTCTTTCAGTTTGGACGTTAGTTAATTTTTTTGTGCTCTCCTATCCTTAATTCCTTTATGTTGACTTAGGTTAGGTTAATTGGATCATCATCATCTTCATCGTTACTATCTCCAGTTTTATTGCCCCTCTGTTGCACGGTTTTTTTCTTTAATCTGCAAAATAGAGAGGAGTAAATGAATCTTCGATAACATAATTACTAATGCTGGCATCGTGACTAAAAGTTCTCTTTATTGGCGATATCCTTCCCACCACTAAATCTTTGTAATAGCAAAACCAATGGAATATTGTAGATTAAGTTAAAAAAATGGAAGATATTTTTCATGATATTTTTCCTCTCAAATAGATTGTCCATGGAAAAAAAAAAATGAAAGACAATTTTAGTCTGCCAATTAGATTTCTCAAAATTTGGGGCAACCAATTAAAAAATGTACGTGTTTGATTTCATAAGCACAAAACAGTGGAAAACTATATTGTAAGACAAAATGATGTACTCCTTATTTATAAAAAAAAAAAAAAAAAAAAAAAAAAAAAAATCTAATTATTGATGAGCGTAAACTTCTCAAAGAAAAATCAATCAATTGTTAAATGGTAAATCAGATCCTTTTCATCTCACCATTGTAGCTCCCGTAAGAAAAATCAGATCCATAACTTGTATATTTTACACTTTTAGATTTATGTCACACTCACCATTGCAGCTCCCGTAAGAAAAATCTCAAATCAGATCCTTTTCCTCTCCTATCTTTTTAAATGGCAAAAGAGCGTCATTTCTATTCACATGCAAATACAGCTTGAGAAGTTTGTTCTTTTCTGCATTATCTCTACCTTGCCCAAGCATCTGCATCTTTCAAAAGGTTGTCTTCTTTGACTTCTGTTTTATGTAACTTAAAGGAGTATATTTAAGATTGTTCGTTCTCATCACATACTTTCTTTCATGATAAAACTCCAATATAATATAGTATTTGTTGAGTCGCGAACCACTTTAAGTTGGAAAAATATTTCCGATTAATTTGCTGCACATTACCTACTTAATCTTGCTTTTTTCAATACGACTGGAGAAATTCGATAATCAAACTAGAAAACATAGATGACAAAGTTATCAATATGTCAAAAGCATTATTGCTTACTTTTCTTTATTTATAGAAATTTGCAAAAGCAAAAATATAATCTCACTTTGGTCTTATTCATATCAGTCTATTGACAATAGAGTACTCGATCAATTACTTTTCAAGCGTCTAATGATCTCCCACTCTCATGTCCATGCCGTCCCAACTTCCACCAACAGAACAAAAAATTGGAAAAATCAGTTCCTCATAATTGTGTAGCCTTAATGACTACTTAAGGCGACCGTAACATTCTTGATCTTTTTTTTAGACTCATTGCCGTCAGCAGTCATATCTTTTGATCCTGCGGCTGGTTTCATCATATCTTGGGAACAAACGAGTAGTGGAATCACAAGATGTTGATTAACAATGACAATTGGTGAGAAAAACTAAGATTAATATTTGGAAAATTCATTTCCTTTATATCAATGAAGAGAATAACGAGGGTCTATTGAAGAAAACTCGTACTCACTCGTTTGTTTCTTGCCAAGACATCACTCACAAAGTGATTAATTCCATGAAAACCAATTTCAACAGAAATCCTTATACACAGAGAGCACTGGTCATGCCTAACGAAACCCTAAAACCAATAAAAGCTCAAAAAGGAACTAATCCGTGCGCTTTTATTCCAAGAAAAAACTGCACCGTTCCTAAGAAGTTGATGGCTTCCGTGATGACCTTCTCCTTTGATCTCTCATTCCACGAATGGAACCAAGTAATGGCCACTCCGTTAAACTCGAATCAGTGCTATCTACTGTGAAATTGTGGCCGTCTCTTCTTTGTCCGTGAGACCTTGCCATCGATTCTTCATCATGAATCATCATCGTCCTCCTTCGATCACTGTAGTGACCTGGGGTGTTCTCTTCCTCTTGCCCTACTTCTTCTGGCAATTCTGACAATCTTCTTGCTTTTGACGGATGGCTGCTTATGATAATTTCACCTACATAAACATTATCGCTTTCCCTTCGATGCAATCCGTCTGCCAATTCTGAATCTTCAACCATCACTATTTGACCATTAGGAACTGCATTATCTCCCTCTTGTTTGGAGTCGATCCTCGCCCTACGATCATCACCAACATTATTGTCGCTTTCCGTTCAACATGACCCCTCTGTTGATTCTTGATCTTCAGCTGTCGCTGTCCAACCATTAGGAACAATATCCTCTCCCTCTCGTTCGGGGTTGACCCTTGCAGCTTGATCATCTCGTCCTTGATCAGCAGCATTACTTCTTTGCCAGAAAAAGAAGTACTTGTGTGGAGTTTGCGTAAATAAGGAAAATCCTGGTACTGAAAAATCAAGTCGCAGACGCGATTCTTGATCTATCTCCAAACCCGTCAGCATTACCGCTCGTATCTTGGGAATCTTCTTTTCGTTCCATCTCATCAGAGAGAGAAGAGAATTCTCTCGGTTCTCTTGGGAAGAAAGAATGGTGGAGCTTCAATGGAAAAGTCAAATCTTTGAGTTGTGATTTCTCTCGAGACACGTGGATATAAAATACAGAATGGCTTGTGGAGGTTTAATTTGCAAATACCGATCTCTTATACGAAGTGTGAACGGAGCACCGGGCTCTTGAAAATCGGTTATTCGTTTTTCTCACTTTTGATCCCTAGACTTTCATGAAAGCTGAACAAGTCCAATGTACATATTAACATTTATTGTTTCCTTTAATCATGAAATCCAAACACATAAACAAATTAGTCGACAAAGCTATATATCTTGATGCAGTAAGTGCTTTTGCATAACATGCTGAAAAATAACCATATGATGAGATAAAATATATCCGTTGGAATAAGAACAACTAGGGATGAATGTAGAATGTTAATCATTTATCAGAAAGACTGAATTATTCAATGGTTATAGCCATTTTGTGGCATTAAGTAGGGATCACTTATTATTCAAAAACTCATTTTGCAGTTAGACATATCGTTAGTTTTACTAATATGTCGAACCAAGCTTATCATTGTTGGCATTATTCGAACTCACACCTTCCCCACATTAATTTTTTCCTACTACCCTTTTGGTGCCTTCTTTTGTCACATTTTATCGTGATGAGCCACTTTTTGCGATTATGCAATCTGACATTAATTTGGGGAGCAACATATTTATTTTTCCCTAAGTAGCTCACTTTTTAGTTTTACTCAATAGTTTTACAAACTTTCGACCAGAAGTAAAATAGTTTTACAAACTCTCCCCCAGATTAGTTAACTTTTCCAACAAAAAAAGAAAAAAGAAAACGAAAGACTTACTTCCAGAATTACATTAATTTCACTGAGCACAAAGCTAATTTTGTGACATCCTGAAATTCGACCCCATTTCGATAAAGTGAAATGTGCATATCGTCGGCGTGCCTATGGTCCTTTTTCTCTGAGCTGATCACTCACGAGTTAGCTAAGCTATTGGGTGAGGCTGTTAAGGGATATAACCGCAGTAAAATCCCTAAAAGCTACCTAATTGGTTGGATTGGACTAAAATCGCGTCCGGTCGATTTTAATCATGAAATTTAATTGGTTTTGGGAATCGAATATTCGGACGTGTCACAATTCATTTTTAGGACCGTCTCATCGTCTATCAATTTATTGCCGAGTCCGAAATTTCAAGAAAGAAATTATCGGAGGAAAAATCGAAGACCGGAAGAAAATAGAAAGAGAAAAGAAAAATGAGAATAGTAGTATTCTTTTCTTTTCTTTTTCTCTCTCTCCCTTTTCTTTCTTTTTCTCTCTATCTTCTCTCTCCCTTTCCCTTCCCCTTCGTGCGACTCCCCCACCGCCCACCTTTTCTCTCTTTTTTTGACTAGTCCAAGCTTATCTTCTCTCTCTCTCTCTCCTCTCTCTTCTTTCTTCCCCCTCACGATAGAACCAGCTTTTCTTCTCCTTCTTTTCTTCGCGTGCGAACCAGGAGCTTGGAGATCGCAGCTCGCCGAGAACCGCTTGCCGCTCGTCCCGCCGCCGCACCGCTGCCCACGCCCGTGCGCCCGCCGCCGCCCCGCGTCGTCCGTCGCCGCCGCCGCTCCCTCCCTCCGCGCGATCCAGCCAACCCAGCCCAGCTGTTCGCCCCTGTTCCGCACCGACCAGCCACCGTCCGGCCACCGTCCGGCCACCGCCTAGCCTCGCCGGACCTCCCCCGCGACCCCCTCGCCTTCCGCCGGCCTTCCCTCGCCGTTTTGGCCGCCGGATCTGCTCCGACCAGCCAAGGGCAGAAACCCACGAAATGGGTTTCCAGCTGGTTCGGGCCCGTTTTGGGCCGTTTCCCGGCCCCGAACCCGAGCGGTGCTTTGGAAGAATCGTTCCTCGCGTCGCCGCCGTCGGATTGATCCGATTTGCGCGCGATTTGGTGAGTAATCTCACTAATCTTGGATTAGTTGGCTAATTATGCTTAAGGTTGGTTTAGATTTAATTAATTATGTTTAGGTTGTTAGATTAGAATAAATTAGCAATTATTAGTCAATTGTGATGCGATTTAAATAAATTGATTGTGTAATTAGCAAGTAGACGTGGTCTACTAATTATTGGAAGTGCTTCGGGAATTTTCCCGACCCTTAGTGGGCTCCAATTAGGCTTTTCGGGCCTAAGTGGATTTTTTTAGTATTTAAATATTAATTTTCGGAATTAAATTAAATAATTATTTATTTCTCGAAAATTCAACTGAGATGGCCCGGGACCGGAATATTGTGCTGATGACCGTGGTGAAGTCCGTTTAGTTAATCGGGCTTTATTTTGAGCTAAATTGAATTTTTAATATTAATTATTTAATTTTCGAAATTAATAAATAAATTAATTATTTTTCGGAAATTAAGATTTTGATGGCCGATGACCGAAATCTCGTGCCGATCGTCGTGGCGCAGTCCGTTTATTTATTTGAGCTCTACGTTGTATGGAATTGAATAAATTGTGATATTTTAGGGATTTACCCTAAATTGATTGGAATCGATTGAGATTGAATTATCGATTGGCGAATGGCCAAGTATGTTTATTCAGCATTTATAATACTTTGTTGAGTTAATTTAATTATTTGATTGAGTATTGATTGGTGAATGGCCAAGTATGTTTATTCAGCATTTATAATGCTTTGTTGACTTGATTTAATTATTTGATTGAGAAATCGTTGGGCATTGGTTGTCGATATTGAAAGTGAATTGGTAACCACTGCAAAGAGGACACGTGGCTCGGTGAATTGGAATGTCACCTGGAAAATGCACGTGAGTTCAGTGGTTGAATATGTCACCTTGGCGAAAAGGTCGCCTGAGAGAATGCACGTGGCTCGGAGACTCGGTATGTCGTCCTGGAGAATGCACGTGGCTCGGTGACAGGATTTGGCATCTAAAAGGACACGTGGTCTCGGCGAATTGATGCATCGCTTTGGTGAGATGCACCTTAGAGAATGCACGTGGGTCCAGCATTCCGGAATGGCATCTAAAAGGGCACGTGGTCTCGGCGACTTGATGCATCGCTTTGGTGAAATGCACCTGAGAGAATGCACGTGGGCCCGGGCATCTAAAAGGGCACGTGGTCTCGGCGACTTGATGCATCGCTTTGGTGAAATGCACCTGAGAGAATGCACGTGGGCCTGGGCATCTAAAAGGGCACGTGGGCTCGGTGACTTGATGCATCACTTTGGCGAAAAGGTCGCCTGAGAGAATGCACGTGGGCCCAAGGTTCGAGGCACGTGGACTCGGAGACTTGGAATGTCGTCCTAGAGAATGCACGTGGCCTCGCTTTTAGATACTCCTCTGTGGAGAGTGATTTGTTTGACATGTAATCGACTAGGTCGATGCTTTGATTTGATGTGAATTGATTGACTGAATGGGAATGACCGTGAGTGGTCTTGTTGGAATATAATCGACCAGGTCGATTTGATCGATGCTTCGATCAGTGATATGATTGCTTGAGTGCCTATTATGAATTGTACTGACTTGCAGGTGGGATCTGAGACCAAGGTAAGTCCTCTGCCCTGTGCGTGTTTAGGCAGTCTTTAGTATAATAGTTTACTAATCGGGCTTAGTGGGGTAGAACTCGCTGAGACGTAGTCTCATCCCAGTTTGGGGAAAACCATTTCAGGACCCCGCTGAAGAGCTGAGAAGGAGGAATCTGAGAAGGAGAACTCGGAGGTGAAACTTAAGGAGAAAGATTTTTGGGAGAAGAAGATAATCCCGAGAAGGGCCTTGAGTACGGCCCGAATGGCTAAGAGTTTATCTTATTTTGAGATCTCCTTTCTGATGTGATTAAAGTTTAGAGTAAAAAGTTGTAGAGTGCTTTTGTGTTTTGTATAAAAGTTTGGTTATAAATTTCAATATGAAAAATATGGCCCTGCTTTTCTATCCCATCGTTTTATTGTCTGGGGATTTTAACTGCTTCCGCATGCGCTTAATAAATGAAAGGGTCGGCGATACTAGTCCTGGGATATCGCATTATAAAATCGACCAAAGAAAAGGATGGGCACGTGCCCGAGGATCGGGGCGTGACATCCAGTTTAAGTGGTATCAGAGCGAGGTTGAAGATTGGAGTGATAAGGAGCGTTGACCATGGGATAGTTAGTAGGAAAGGCCTTTAAATTCATGCTGGTGCATGTCCGTGTTAGCTGAGTGCTAAAATTGTTTGTTGTGTGTGGATCGCTCATCTTCTAATCCAGTGGATTTGGAAGACGGGTTGCAGTGTAAGACTGAACCATGAGCGAGTAGGAGCTGAGAACTCCTAGTGAGAGGACAATGTCCTCTGTGACTCGGGATGATGCACTGACAAAGGTCAGTACCCGAGGTGGTTGTGGCAGAGTGTTGGCTCTGGCCAGCTCGAGTGTAAGAGTACCACCGCAAGTTGGTACTAGTGTAGCAGCGTCGAATGATCCTAAGTTCGATAGGATCGTTCTGATGCTAGTGTTCCTTGGGAACTGGATGAGCCAGCAAGCTCAGGATCAAGTTGCCGTTGTTGTCGCCTTGCATGCTGAGATCCAGAGTGGAGATGTGATCCAGGAGCAAGTCATTGCATTCGAGCTGAGGTATAGATCCAGTTCAGGCAGAAATGGAAATCGGTCAGGGAAAAGACCGAGGTCGAGAGAAAAGCATTCTATTCCACTCACGAGGAAGGATGGAGTAGTCAAGTCGGCACCGAGTCCAATAGATCAGGTTGTTTTCGGACATGATGATGGAGATCGGCATTATGTCCTTCCTAGGACGCGAATTTGTTTGGAGTATATCCAACAGGGATATCTGGTCAGGAGTGGTACTAGCAGAATGATGGGGCAACCAGAAGAGTGCATGCTTTCGCCTAATAGAAGATAGAAGATGCACCAGAAAAGTGTCAGAATTGTAGAAGGAAATATTGATCAATCCAGTGTCTGAGTATGACGAGAACCTGTTGTGATGATGACTAGCATGGCCATCAGGTGAAGGATTGTCAGTGGAAGTCCAAGGTAGCATAGGCATCGCTACTGCGGCAGAACGCCACTAGGATGGCGAAAGGAATGAGAGTATAATCGATCTTGCACCGATTAGAGAAAGAATGTATTGGAGGTGATTTTATCAGAGTATCGTAGCAGAGTTTTGTGCTGAGTTGGTAGAACTTAAATTGTTGAAGTAAAAGTGAAAGCGAAGGGAATTGCTAGCAATAGTTGTGCTTGACTAGTTGCTAAGGTGTGAGTTTGACGCTACATGAATAGTGTGAGTTCATAGAGCATCTGGTGATAAGGAATCATATGGTTATGGAATAATCCAGTTTAGTCTATTAGTTGCGAAAATGTCGAGATTATTAAGAGTCGAAAAGAATCTTCAATTTCATTAATCTCGTTGGCTAAAGACAATCCGTTTGTTAGACGGAAGTTGCCAAGATTGATTTGACAGCTGTAGTGGATGTGTCAGTTGAGAAATAGAATGAGAAGAAGGTGGCCGTGATACAGAAAATTTCTAAGATGGTTCCAAAGGAATTGCTTGAGTTACCGCTTTAAAAGAGATTGAAATTGCAATTGAGATAGCACCAGGATAGAGCCACTCTCAAGGCTTCTTACCAGCTGTTGTTGTCTGAAGTGGTAGAATTGAAGATGCAGATGTGAAGATTGATGAATGAGGAATTCGTGTATATCGGTGCATCACTTTTGGGAAACATCAGTTTTGTTTGTGAGAAGAAGAAAGATAGTTTATTGCGAGTGTGCATCAACTATTGTCAACTCAATTAGGTGAAGATGAAGGACAAGTGTTCTTTGCCAAAGATCCATGAATGGTGTGACTAGTTATAAAGAGTATCGATGTTTTAAAGGTCGACTTGAGATCATGAAGTCGTCGATTCTAAACCAGGAAGGAGGTTGTACGAAAGACAACTGTTCGTACTTGATATGGTCTTTACAAGAGTATTGTAAGATCGTTTGGCTTGGTGAACACTCTAGTTCCTGTCATGGATTTGACAAATAGAACGTTCAAGGAATATCTGGACCAATTTGTGATCGTGTTCATTGATGACATCTTAGCCTATTCGAGAAGTGATAAAGAGCATGAGAATCATCTGAGATTAGTGCTTCAGATCTTAAGAGCTCATCAGCTGTATGCTAAGTTTAGCAAATGCGAGTTTTGATTTGCTCGTGTTGTGTTCTTAGGTCATGTGATTTCCGGAGAAGGAATCTCCGTCGACCTGAGCAAGATAGAAATCGTGATCAAGTGGCCGAGACCGACATCGGTGAAATCAAAAGTTTTCTGGGGTTAGCAGGTTATTACAGACAGTTTGTGGAAGGGTTCTCATCGATAGCGTCGCCTCTGACAAAGCTCCTGAAGAAAGAAGAGAAATTTGTATGGTCAGACAAGTGCGAGCGTAGTTTCCAAGAGCTAAAGGAAAAGCTGAATACCGCACCTATGCTGACGATTCTATTTGGTTTTAGAGGATTCGAGATCTATAGTGATGCGTTATTCAAGGAATTGGGTTGCGTGCTGATGCAACGTGGCAGAATTGTTGCATACGCTTCTCGGCAGTTGAAATCTCATGAATTAAATTATTCGATGTATGACTTAGAACTCGTAGCCATCATATTTGCGTTGAAGATTTAGAGGCACTACTTATGCGGAGAAAAGTTTAAGATCTTCACAGACCATCAGAGTCTCAAGTATTTGTTCTCTCAAAAGGAGTCATGAGACAGCGCCGATTGATGGAATTGTTGAAAGACTACGACTGAGATATTCTATATCACCTGGGAAAGGCGAATAAGGTCGCTGATGCATTGAGTAGGAAGTCTTCAATAGCGCAAATCTTGGTTAAAGAGTGGAACTTGATCGAGAGAGCTCGGGATTCGAATTCAAATTCGAGGTAGGCCACCTCTCAAGTCTTATGGCCACCCTCAGAATTGAGCCGGATGTCCAAGTTAGAATCAAGCAGCTTCAACCGACAGATCCAGACGTACAAAGAATTCTTCAAGAGGATACCGATAAAAGAAATGATGATTTTCAAGTTTCTAATGATGGGGTACTCGAGGCTTCCAAGGATGTTTGGTTGTACCTGACGATGTAGAGCTTAGAGAAGAAATTTTATCTAAGCACATCGTAGCAATTATAGCGTTCATCCCGGAAGTACTAAAATGTATCGAATTTGCGTCAACACTACCGGTGGTCAGTATGAAGGCCGACATCGCCAAGCATGTGGCCAAGTGTTTGACTTGTCGCAAGTAAAAGCCCAAATTGCAAGCCGGGAGGACTTCTGCAACCTCTCGCGATCCCAGAGTGGAAATGGGAACATATTACGATGAACTTCGTGACTGGACTACCAAGGAGTCAGAAGGGGAATGATTCGATTTGGGTAGTAGTCGACAGGCTGACAAAGTCGGCTCACTTCATTGTAGTTCGAAAGGACCTGAGTCTGGATAGACACGCATACTTGTATGTGCGTCAGGTGGTTCGTATGCATGGATTGTCGGTTATGACAACGTTTGATAGAGACCCGAGGTTTACTGCTGCTTTTTGGAAGAGCTTGCAGAGTGCTTTAGGTACAAAGCTTCAAGTACAAGACGGTATCATCCTCAGACGGATGGCCAGTTTGAAAGGACAATTCATACTCTTGAAGGCATGATGAGAGCGTGTGTAATAGACTTCAAAGGAAGTTTGGAGGATTAGTTTCATCCGGTGGAATTCGCCTGCAACAACAGTTATCAGCAGAGCATCAAGATGGCTCCATTTGAAGCATTGTATGGCAGAGCATGCAGAACTCCAGTGTGTTGGGATGAAGTCGGAGAAAGGAAGATAACAGGCCCAGAGTTGATTTAGCACTCAGTAGATGCCGTGGCAGTAATTAGAGGTAGATCAAAGACAGTGCAGAGGAGGCAGAAAAGTTATGCAGATAAGTGTTGAAGGTCTTTGGAGTTCCAAGTTGGTGATCACGTTTTTCTGAAAGTGTCACCAATGAGAGGAACTTTGCGCTTTGGTAAGAAAGGTAAACTGAGTCCGAGGTACGTAGGTTCGTTTGAGATTCTTGAAAGAATCGGAAACCTAGCGTATCGTCTTGCGTTGCCGCCAAGATTGGCGCAAGTGCATGACGTCTTTCACGTGTCGAGGTTAAGGAAGTGCGAGCTCGACCCGACCCACGTGCTCAATTTCGAGGAATTGGACGTGGATGACCGTGTGTCATACGTGGAAAGCCCGGCTCAGATTGTCGATCGCAAAGAGCAAGTTCTGCGTAAAAAGACCATTCCGTTGGTCAAAGTGGTCTGGCAACACCACAGTATTGAAGGAGCGACTTGGGAAACCGAAGAGTCGATGAGACAATTATACCCCCGCCTTTTTGAGCAAAGTGTGTAAGGGTTTAAATTTCGAGGACGAAATTTTTATAAGAGGGGAAGAGTTGTGACATCCTGAAATTCGACCCCATTTCGATAAAGTGAAATGTGCATATCGTCGGCGTGCCTATGGTCCTTTTTCTCTGAGCTGATCACTCACGAGTTAGCTAACCTATTGGGTGAAGCCGTTAAGGGATATAACCGCAGTAAAATCCCTAAAAGCTACCTAATTGGTTGGATTGGACTAAAATCACGTCCGGTCGATTTTAATCATGAAATTTAATTGGTTTTGGGAATCGAATATTCGGACGTGTCACAATTCATTTTTAGGACCGTCTCATCGTCTATCAATTTATTGCCGAGTCCGAAATTTCAAGAAAGAAATTATCGGAAGAAAAATCGAAGACCGGAAGAAAATAGAAAGAGAAAGAGAAAAAAAGTGAGAATAGTAGTATTCTTTTTTTTTTTTCTCTCTCTCTTTTCTTTCTTTTTTCTCTCTCTTCTCTCTCCCCCCCTTTTCCCTTCCCCTTCGTGCGACTCCCCCACCGCCCACCTTTTCTCTCTTTCCTTTGACTAGTCCAAGCTTATCTTCTCTTTTCTCTCTCTTCTCTCTCTTCTCTCTTCTTCCCCCTCACGATAGAACCAGCTTTTCTTCTCCTTCTTTTCTTCGCGTGCGAACCAGGAGCTTGGAGATCGCAGCTCGCCGAGAACCGCGCCGCCCGCCCGCCACCGCACCGCTGCCCCGTGCGCCCGCACGCGCCCGCCCGTCCCGCCGTCCGTCGCTCGCGCCGCTCCTCCTCCGCGCGATCCAGCCAACCCAGCTTGCTGTTCGCCCTTTCCACCCGACCAGCCACCGTCCGCCACCGTCCGGCCACCGCCCAGCCTCCACCGGACCTCCCCGCGACCCCCCCCCTCGCCGCCGGCCTTCCCCGCCCTCGCCGTTTTGGCCGCCGGATCTGCTCCGACCAGCCAAGGGCAGAAACCCACGAAATGGGTTTCCAGCTGGTTCGGGCCGTTTTGGGCCGTTTCCGCCCCGAACCCGAGCGGTGCTTTGGAAGAATCGTTCCTCGCGTCGCCGCCGTCGGATTGATCCGATTTGCGCGCGATTTGGTGAGTAATCTCACTAATCTTGGATTAGTTGGCTAATTATGCTTAAGGTTGGTTTAGATTTAATTAATTATGTTTAGGTTGTTAGATTAGAATAAATTAGCAATTATTAGTCAATTGTGATGCGATTTAAATAAATTGATTGTGTAATTAGCAAGTAGACGTGGTCTACTAATTATTGGAAGTGCCTCGGGAATTTTCCCGACCCTTAGTGGGCTCCAATTAGGCTTTTCGGGCCTAAGTGGATTTTTTTAGTATTTAAATATTAATTTTCGGAATTAAATTAAATAATTATTTATTTTCCGGAAATTCAACTGAGATGGCTCGGGACCGGAATATTGTGCTGATGACCGTGGTGAAGTCCGTTTAGTTAATCGGGCTTTATTTTGAGCTAAATTGAATTTTTAATATTAATTATTTAATTTTCGAAATTAATAAATAAATTAATTATTTTTCGGAAATTAAGATTTTGATGGCCGATGACCGAAATCTCGTGCCGATTGTCGTGGCGCAGTCCGTTTATTTATTTGAGCTCTACGTTGTATGGAATTGAATAAATTGTGATATTTTAGGGATTTACCCTAAATTGATTGGAATCGATTGAGATTGAATTATCGATTGGCGAATGGCCAAGTATGTTTATTCAGCATTTATAATGCTTTGTTGAGTTAATTTAATTATTTGATTGAGTATTGATTGGTGAATGGCCAAGTATGTTTATTCAGCATTTATAATGCTTTGTTGATTGATTTAATTATTTGATTGAGAAATCGTTGGGCATTGGTTGTCGATATTGAAAGTGAAT
Source organism: Eucalyptus grandis (assembly GCF_016545825.1). Classification (NCBI taxonomy): domain Eukaryota; kingdom Viridiplantae; phylum Streptophyta; class Magnoliopsida; order Myrtales; family Myrtaceae; genus Eucalyptus; species Eucalyptus grandis. The sequence continues at coordinate 2,324,234 of NC_052620.1, forward strand.
TGGTAACCACTGCAAAGAGGACACGTGGCTCGGTGAATTGGAATGTCACCTGGAAAATGCACGTGAGTTCAGTGGTTGAATATGTCACCTTGGCGAAAGGTCGCCCGAGAGAATGCACGTGGCTCGGAGACTCGGTATGTCGTCCCGGAGAATGCACGTGGCTCGGTGACAGGATTTGGCATCTAAAAGGACACGTGGTCTCGGCGAATTGATGCATCGCTTTGGTGAGATGCACCTTAGAGAATGCACGTGGGTCCAGCATTCCGGAATGGCATCTAAAAGGGCACGTGGTCTCGCGACTTGATGCATCGCTTTGGTGAAATGCACCTAGAGAATGCACGTGGGCCCGGGCATCTAAAAGGGCACGTGGTCTCGGCGACTTGATGCATCGCTTTGGTGAAATGCACCGAGAGAATGCACTTCTAAAAGGGCACGGGGCTCGGTGACGATGCATCACTTTGGCGAAAGGTCGCCCGAGAGAATGCACGTGGGCCCAAGGTTCGAGGCACGTGGACTCGGAGACTTGGAATGTCGTCCTAGAGAATGCACGTGGCCTCGCTTTTAGATACTCCTCTGTGGAGAGTGATTTGTTTGGCATGTAATCGACTAGGTCGATGCTTTGATTTGATGTGAATTGATTGACTGAATGGGAATGACCGTGAGTGGTCTTGTTGGCATATAATCGACTAGGTCGATTTGATCGATGCTTCGATTAGTGATATGATTGCTTGAGTGCCTATTATGAATTGTACTGACTTGCAAGTGGGATCTGGGACCAAGGTAAGTCCTCTGCCCTATGCATGTTTAGGCAGCCTGTAGTATAATAGTTTACTAATCGGGCTTAGTGGGGTAGAACTCGCTGAGACGTAGTCTCATCCCAGTTTGGGGAAAACCATTTCAGACCCCGCTGAAGAGCTGAGAAGGAGGAATCCGAGAAGGAGAACTCGGAGGTGAAACTTAAGGAGAAAGATTTTTGGGAGAAGAAGATAATCCCGAGAGGGCCTTGAGTACGGCCCGAATGGCTAAGAGTTTATCTTATTTTGAGATCTCCTTTTGATGTGAATAAAGTTTAGAAAAAAGTGTAGAGTTTATGGTTTTGTATAAAAGTTTGGTTATAAATTTCAATATGAAAAATATGGCCCCGCTTTTCTATCCCATCGTTTTATTGTCTCGGGATTTTAACTGCTTCCGCATGTGCTTAATAAATGAAAGGGTCGGCGATACTTGTCCTGGGATATCGCATTATAAAATCGACCAAAGAAAGGATGGGCACGTGCCCGAGGATCGGGCGTGACATCCAGTTTAAGTGGTATCGAGCGAGGTTGAAGATTGGAGTGATAAGGAGCGTTGACCATGGGATAGTTAGTAGGAAAGGCCTTTAAATTCATGCTGGTGCATGTCTGTGTTAGCTGAGTGCTAAAATTGTTTGTTGTGTGTGGATCGCTCATCTTCTAATCCAGTGTGGATTTGGAAGACGGGTTGCAGTGTAAGACTGAACCATGAGCGAGTAGGAGCTGAGAACTCCTAGTGAGAGGACAATGTCCTCTGTGACTCGGGATGATGCACTGACAAAGGCCGCACTGAGGTGGTTGTGGCGAGTGTTGGCTCGCCAACTCGAGCGTAAGAGTACCACCGCAGGTTGGTACTAGTGTAGTAGCGTCGAATGATCTTAAGTTCGATATGATCGTTATGATGCTAGTGTTTCTTGGGAACCGGATGAGCCAGTAAGCTCAGGATCAAGCTGCCGTTGTTGTCGCCTTGCATGCCGAGATCCAGAGTGGAGATGTGATCCAGGAGCAAGTCATTGCATTCGAGCTGAGGTATAGATCCAGTTCAGGCAGAAATGGAAATCGGTCAGGGAAAAGACCGAGGTCGAGAGAAAAGCATTCTATTCCACTCACGAGGAAGGATGGAGTAGTCAAGTCGGCACCGAGTCCAATAGATCAGGTTGTTTTCGGACGTGATGATGGAGATCGGCATTATGTCCTTCCTAGGACGCGAATTTGTTTGGAGTATATCCAACAGGAATATCTGGTCAGGAGTGGTCCTAGCAGAATGATGAGGCAACCAGAAAGAGTGCATGCTTTTGCCTAATAGAAGATAGAAGATGCACCGAGAAAAGTGTCGAATTGTAGAAGGAAATATGGATAAATCCAAAGTGTCCGAGTATGACTAGAACATGTTGTGATGATGACTAGCATGGCCATCGGTGAAGGATTGTCAAGTGGAAGTCCAAGGTAGCATAGGCATCGCTATCATGCGTAACGCCACTAGGATGGCGAAAGGAATGAGAGTATAATCGATCTTGCACCGATTAGAGAAAGAATGTATTGGAGGTGATTTTATCATAACATCGTAGCAGAGTTTTGTGCTGAGTTGTAGAACTTTGGTTGTTGAAGTAAAGTGAAAGAAAGAGGAATCATTAGCTATAGTTGTGCTTGACTAGTTGCTAAGTTGTAAGTTTGACGCCACATGAGTAGAGTGGGCTCATGGAGCATCTTGTGGAAATGAATTATGGTCATGGAGTAATCCAGTTTAGTCTATTAGCATGTGAAAGTGTCAAGATTATTAGGAGTCGAAAAGAAGCTTCGATTTCATTAATCTTGTTGGCTGAAGACAACCCGTTTGTTAGAAGGAGGTTGCCAAGATTGATTTGGCAATTGTAGTGGATGTGTCGGTGAGAAATAGAATGAGAAGAAGGTGGCCGTGATACAGAAAATTTCTAAGATGGTTCCAAAGGAATTGCTTGAGTTACCGCCGTAAAGAGAGATTGAAATTGCAATTGAGATAGCACCGGATAGAGCCACTCTCAAGGCTTCTTACCAGCTGTTGTTGTCTAAAGTGGTAGAATTGAAGATGCAGATGTGAAGATTGATGAATGAGGAATTCGTGTATATCGGTGCATCACTTTGGGAAACATCAGTTTTGTTTGTGAGAAGAAGAAAGATGTTTATTGCGAGTGTGCATCAACTATTGTCAACTCAATTAGGTGAAGATCAAGGACAAGTGTTCTTTGCCAAAGATCAATGAATGGTGTGACTAGTTATAAAGAGTATCGATGTTTTAAAGGTCGACTTGAGATTATGAAGTCGTCGATTACAACCAAGAAGGAGGTTGTACGAAAGACAACTGTTCGTACTTGATATGGTCTTTACAAGAGTATTGTAAGATCGTTTGGCTTGGTGAACACTCTAGTTCCTGTCATGGATTTGACAAATAGAACGTTCAAGGAATATCTGGATCTTTGTGATTGTGTTCATTGATGACATCTTAGCCTATTCGAGAAGTGATGAAGAGCATGAGAATCATCTCGAGATTAGTGCTTCAGACTTAAGAACTCATCACATGTATGCTAAGTTTAGCAAATGCGAGTTTTGATTTGCTCGTGTTGTGTTCTTAGGTCATGTGATTTCCGGAGAAGGAATCTCCGTCGACCCGAGCAAGATAGAAATCCGTGATCAATTGGCCGAGACCGACATCGTGTCGAAATCAAAAGTTTTCTGGGGTTAGCAGGTTATTACGGCGTTTGGGAAGGGTTCTCATCGATAGCGCGCCTCGACAAAGCTCCCGAAGAAAGAAGAGAAATTTGTATGGTCGACAAGTGCGAGCGTAGTTTCCAAGAGCTAAGGAAAAGCTGAATACCGCACCTATGCTGACGATTCCATTTGGTTTTAGAGGATTCGAGATCTATAGTGATGCGTTATTCAAGGAATTGGGTTGCGTGCTGATGCAACATGGCAGAGTTGTTGCATACGCTTCTCGGCAGCTTGAGACCTCATGAATTAAATTATTCGATGTATGACTTAGAACTCGTAGCCATCATATTTGCGTTGAAGATTTAGAGGCACTACTTATGCGGGAAAAGTTTAAGATCTTCACGGACCATCGAGTCTCAAGTATTTGTTCTCTCAAAAGGAGTCAACATGAGACAGCGATTGATGGAATTGTTGAAAGACTATGACCGAGATATTCTATATCACCCGGGAAAGGCGAATAAGGTCGCCGATGCATTGAGTCAGAAGTCTTCAATAGCGCAAATCTTGGTTAAAGAGTGGAACTTGATCGAGAGAGCTCGGGATTCGGAATTCAAATTCGAGGTAGGCCACCTCTCAAGTTTTATGGCCACCCTCAGAATTGAGCCGGATGTCCAAGTCAGAATCAAGCAACTTCAACCGACAGATCCGGATGTACAGAAAATTCTTCAAGAGGATACTGACAAAAGAAAAGCTGATTTTCAAGTTTCTAATGATGGGACTCTAAGGTTCCAAGGATGTTTGGTTGTACCTGACGATGTAGAGCTTAGAGAAGAAATTTTATCTGAAGCACATCGTAGCAATTATAGCGTTCATCTTGGAAGTACTAAAATGTATCAGAATTTGCGTCAACACTACTGGTGGTCAGGTATGAAGGCCGACATCGCCAAGCATGTGGCCAAGTGTTTGACTTGTCGGCAAGTAAAAGCCCAAAGCATTGCAAGCCGGGAGGACTTCGCAACCTCTCGCGATCCTGAGTGGAAATGGGAGCATATCACGATGGACTTCGTGACTGGACTACCAAGGAGTCAGAGGGGGAATGATTCGATTTAGGTAGTAGTCGACAAGCTGACAAAGTCGACTCACTTCATTGCAGTTCGAAAGGATCTGAGTCTGGATAGACACGCAGACCTGTATGTGCGTCATGTGGTTCGTATGCATGGAGTGCCGGTTACGATAACATCTGATAGAGACCCGAGATTTACTGCTGCTTTTTGGAAGAGCTTGCAAAGTGCTTTAGGTACAAAGCTTCAAGACAAGACGGCGTATCATCCTCGACGGATGGCCGCTTTGAAAGGACAATTCATACTCTTGAAGGCATGATGAGAGCGTGTGTAATAGACTTCAAAGGAAGTTTGGAAGATTAGTTTCATCCGGTGGAATTCGCCCGCAACAACAGTTATCAACGAGCATCAAGATGGCTCCATTTGAAGCATTGTATGGCGAGCATGCGTAACTCCAATATGTGTTGGGATGAAGTCGGAGAAAGGAAGATATCAGGCCCGAGTTGGTTCAGCAATCGCAGATGCCGTGGCAAAGTGATCGAGACAGATTAAAGACAGCGCAGAGCAGGCAGAAAAGTTATGCAGATAAGCGTCGAAGGTCTTTGGAATTCCAAGTTGGTGATCACGTTTTTTCTGAAAGTGTCACCAATGAGGGGAACTTTGCGCTTTGGTAAGAAAGGTAAACTGAGTCCGAGGTACGTAGGTCCGTTTGAGATTCTTGAAAGAATCGGAAACCTAGCGTATCGTCTTGCGTTGCCGCCAAGATTGGCGCAAGTGCATGACGTCTTTCACGTGTCGAGGTTAAGGAAGTGCGAGCCTGACCCGACCCACGTGCTCAATTTCGAGGAATTGGACGTGGATGACCGTGTGTCATACGTGGAAAGCCCGGCTCAGATTGTCGATCGCAAAGAGCAAGTTCTGCGTAAAAGACCATTCCGTTGGTCAAAGTGGTCCGGCAACACCACGGTGGTTGAAGGAGCGACTTGGGAGATTGAAGAGTCGATGAGACAATTATACCCCCCCTTTTGAGCAAAGTGTGTAAGGGTTTAAATTTCGAGGACGAAATTTTTATAAGAGGGAAGAGTTGTGACATCCTGAAATTCGACCCCATTTCGATAAAGTGAAATGTGCATTTCGTCGACGTGCCTATGGTCCTTTTTCTCTGAGCTGATCACTCACGAGTTAACTAACCTATTGGGTGAAGCCGTTAAGGGATATAACCGCGGTAAAATCCCTAAAAACTACTTAATTGGTTGGGTTGGACTAAAATCGCGTCCGGTCGATTTTAATCATGAAATTTAATTCGGTTTTGGGAATCGAATATTCGGACGTGTCACAATTCATTTTTAGGACCGTCTCATCGTCTATCAATTTATTGCCGAGTCCGAAATTTCAAGAAAGAAATTATCGGAGGAAAAATCGAAGACCAAAAGAAAATAGAAAGGGAAAGGAAAAGAAAAGAAAAGTGAGAATAGTAGTATTATTTATTTTCTTTTTCTCTCTCCCTTTTCTTTCTTTTCTCTCTTCTTCTCTCTCCTCCCCCCCCTTCCCCCCGTGCGACTCCCCCACCGCCCACCTTTCTCTCTTTCCTTTGACTAGTCAATACTTATCTCTCTCTCTCTCTCTCTCCTCTCTCTTCTTCCTTCCCCACACGATAGAACCAGCTTTTCTTCTCCTTCTTTTCTTCGCGTGCGAACCCAGAGAACTTGAAGATCGCAGCTCACCGCCGAGAACCGCACCGCTCGCCCGCCACCGCACGCGCCGCCCACGCCCGCACGCCCCGCCGCCCCGCCGTCCGCCGCCGCGCCCGCGCTCCTCCCTCCGCGCGATCCAGCCAACCGCCTCTGCTCGCCCCTGTTCCGCACCGACCAGCCACCGTCCGGCCACCTCCGGCCACCGCCTCCAGCCTCGCCGGACCTCCCCCCGACCCCCCGCCTTCCGCCGGCCTTCCCATCGCCGTTTTGGCCGCCGGATCTGCTCCGACCAGCCAAGGGCAGAAACCCACGAAATGGGTTTCCAGCTGGTTCGGGCCCGTTTTGGGCCGTTTCCCGCCCCGAACCCGAGCGGTGCTTTGGGAAGAATCGTTCCTCGCGTCGCCGCCGTCGGATTGATCCGATTTGCGCGCGATTTGGTGAGTAATCTCACTAATCTTGGATTAGTTGGCTAATTATGCTTAAGGTTGGTTTAGATTTAATTAATTATGTTTAGGTTGTTAGATTAGAATAAATTAGCAATTATTAGTCAATTGTGATGCGATTTAAATAAATTGATTGTGTAATTAGCAAGTAGACGTGGTCTACTAATTATTGGAAGTGCCTCGGGATTTTCCCGACCCTTAGTGGGCTCCAATTAGGCTTTTCGGGCCTAAGTGGATTTTTTTAGTATTTAAATATTAATTTTCGGAATTAAATTAAATAATTATTTATTTTCCAAAATTCAACTGAGATGGCTCGGGACCGGAATATTGTGCTGATGACCGTGGTGAAGTCCGTTTATTAATCGGGCTTTATTTTGAGCTAAATTGAATTTTTAATATTAATTATTTAATTTTCGAAATTAATTATTTAATTAATTATTTTTCGGAAATTAAGATTTTGATGGCCGATGACCGAAATCTCGTGCTGATTGTCGTGGCGCAGTCCGTTTATTTATTTGAGCTCTACGTTGTATGGAATTGAATAAATTGTGATATTTTAGGGATTTACCCTAAATTGATTGGAATCGATTGAGATTGAATTATCGATTGGTGAATGGCCAAGTATGTTTATTCAGCATTTATAATGCTTTGTTGAGTTAATTTAATTATTTGATTGAGTATTGATTGGTGAATGGCCAAGTATGTTTATTCAACCATTTATAATGCTTTGTTGACTTGATTTAATTATTTGATTGAGAAATCGTTGGGCATTGGTTGTCGATATTGAAAGTGAATTGGTAACCACTGCAAAGAGGACACGTGGCTCGGTGAATTGGAATGTCACCTGGAAAATGCACGTGAGTTCAGTGGTTGAATATGTCACCTTGGCGAAAAGGTCGCCCGAGAGAATGCACGTGGCTCGAGACTCGGTATGTCGTCCCGGAGAATGCACGTGGCTCGGTGACAGGATTTGGCATCTAAAAGGACACGTGGTCTCGGCGAATTGATGCATCGCTTTGGTGAGATGCACCTTAGAGAATGCACGTGGGTCCAGCATTCCGGAATGGCATCTAAAAGGGCACGTGGTCTCGGCGACTTGATGCATCGCTTTGGTGAAATGCACCTGAGAGAATGCACGTGGGCCCGGGCATCTAAAAGGGCACGTGGTCTCGGCGACTTGATGCATCGCTTTGGTGAGATGCACCTAAGAGAATGCACGTGGGCCCGGGCATCTAAAAGGGCACGTGGTCTCGGTGACTTGATGCATCACTTTGGCGAAAAGGTCGCCCGAGAGAATGCACGTGGGCCCAGGTTCGAGGCACGTGGACTCGGAGACTTGGAATGTCGTCCTAGAGAATGCACGTGGCCTCGCTTTTAGATACTCCTCTGTGGAGATGATTTGTTTGGCACATGTAATCGACTAGGTCGATGCTTTGATTTGATGTGAATTGATTGACTGAATGGGAATGACCGTGAGTGGTCTTGTTGGAATATAATCGACTAGGTCGATTTGATCGATGCTTCGATCGGTGATATGATTGCTTGGGTGCCTATTATGAATTGTACTGACTTGCAGGTGGGATCGAGGCCAAGGTAAGTCCTCTGCCCGTGCGTGTTTAGGCAGCCTTTAGTATAATAGTTTACTAATCGGGCTTAGTGGGGTAGAACTCGCCGAGACGTAGTCTCATCCCGCCTTGGGGAAAACCATTTCAGGACCCCGCTGAAGAGCTGAGAAGGAGGAATCCGAGAAGGAGAACTCGGAGGTGAATCTTAAGGAGAAAGATTTTTGGAGAAGAAGATATCCCGAGAGGGCCTTGAGTACGGCCCGGAATGGCTAAGAGTTTATCTTCTTTTGAGATCTCCTTTTGATGTGAATAGTTTAGAGAAAAAGTGATTTATTTGTGTTTTGTATAAAAGTTTGGTTATAAATTTCAATATGAAAAATATGGCCCTGCTTTTCTATCCCATCGTTTTATTGTCTGGGGATTTTAACTGCTTCCGCATGTGCTTAATAAATGAAAGGGTCGGCGATACATTGTCCTGGGATATCGCTTTATAAAATCGACCAAATAGAAGGATGTGCACGTGCCCGAGGATCGGGGCGTGACATCCAGTTTAAGTGGTATCAGAGCGAGGTTGAAGATTGGAGTGATAAGGAGCGTTGACCATGGGATAGTTAGTAGGAAAGGCCTTTAAATTCATGCTGGTGCATGTCTGTGTTAGCTGAGTGCTAAAATTGTTTGTTGTGTGTGGATCGCTCATCTTCTAATCCAAAGGTGGGATTTGGAAGACGGGTTGCAGTGTAAGACCGAACCATGAGCGAGTAGGAGCCGAGAACTCCTAGTGAGAGGACAATGTCCTCCGTGACTCGGGATGATGCACCGACAAAGGTCGCACCCGAGGTGGTTGTGGCGAGTGTTGGCTCGCCAGCTCGAGTGTAAGAGTACCACCGCAAGTTGGTACTAGTGTAGCAGCGTCGAATGATCCTAAGTTCGATAGGATCGTTCTGATGCTAGTGTTCCTTGGGAACTGGATGAGCCAGCAAGCTCAGGATCAAGCTGCCGTTGTTGTCGCCTTGCATGCCGAGATCCAGAGTGGAGATGTGATCCAGGAGCAAGTCATTGCATTCGAGCTGAGGTATAGATCCAGTTCAGCAGAAATGGAAATCGGTCGTGGAAAAGACCGAGGTCGAGAGAAAAGCATTCTATTCCACTCACGAGGAAGGATGGAGTAGTCAAGTCGGCACCGAGTCCAATAGATCAGGTTGTTTTCGGACGTGATGATGGAGATCGGCATTATGTCCTTCCTAGGACGCGAATTTGTTTGGAGTATATCCAACAGGGATATCTGGTCGAGTGGTCCTAGCGAATGATGGGGCAACCAAAAGAGTGCATGCTTTCGCCTAATAGAAGATAGAAGATGCACCAGAAAAGTGTCGAATTGTAGAAGGAAATATGGATAAATCCAAAGTGTCCGAGTATGACTAGAACATGTTGTGATGATGACTAGCATGGCCATCGGGTGAAGGATTGTCAAAGGAAGTCCAAGGTAGCATAGGCATCGCTATCGGCGTAACGCCACTAGGATGGCGAAAGGAATGGGAGTAGAATTGATCTTGCACCGATTAGAGAAAGAATGTATTGGAGGTGATTTTATCAGAGTATCGTAGCAGAGTTTTGTGCTGAGTTGGTAGAACTTAAATTGTTGAAGTAAAAGTGAAAGCGAAGGGAATTGCTAGCAATAGTTGTGCTTGACTAGTTGCTAAGGTGTGAGTTTGACGCCACATGAATAGTGTGGGTTCATGGAGCATCTTGTGATAATGAATCATATGGTCATGGAATAATCCAGTTTAGTCCATTAGCATGTTAAAGTGTCGAGGTTATTAAGAGTCGAAAAGAATCTTCGATTTCATTAATCTCGTTGGCTAAAGACAATCCGTTTGTTAGACGGAGGTTGCCAAGATTGATTTGACAACTGTAGTGGATGTGTCAGTTGAGAAATAGAATGAGAAGAAGGTGGCCGTGATACAGAAAATTTCTAAGATGGTTCCAAAGGAATTGCTTGAGTTACCGCCAGAAAGAGAGATTGAAATTGCAATTGAGATAGCACCAGGATAGAGCCACTCTCGAAGGCTTCTTACCAGCTGTTGTTGTCTGAAGTGGTAGAATTGAAGATGCAGATGTGAAGATTGATGAATGAGGAATTCGTGTATATCGGTGCATCACTTTTGGGAAACATCAGTTTTGTTTGTGAGGAGAAGAAAGATGGTTTGTTGCGAGTGTGCATCAACTATTGTCAACTCAATTAGGTGAAGATGAAGGACAAGTGTTCTTTGCCAAAGATCCATGAATGGTGTGACTAGTTATAAAGAGTATCGATGTTTTAAAGGTCGACTTGAGATTATGAAGTCGTTATTACAAACCAGGAAGGAGGTTGTACGAAAGACAACCGTTCGTACTTGATATGGTCTTTACAAGAGTATTGTAAGATCGTTTGGCTTGGTGAACACTCTAGTTCCTGTCATGGATTTGACAAATAGAACGTTCAAGGAATATCTGGATCCAATTTGTGATCGTGTTCATTGATGACATCTTAGCCTATTCGAGAAGTGATAAAGAGCATGAGAATCATCTCGAGATTAGTGCTTCGATCTTAAGAGCTCATCACTGTATGCTAAGTTTAGCAAATGCGAGTTTTGGTTGACTCGTGTTGTGTTCTTAGGTCATGTGATTTCCGGAGAAGGAATCTCCGTCGACCCGAGCAAGATAGAAGCCGTGATCAAGTGGCCGAGACCGACATCAGTGACAGAAATCAGAAGTTTTCTGGGGTTAGCAGGTTATTACAGACGGTTTGTGGAAGGGTTCTCATCGATAGCGTCGCCTCTGACAAAGCTCCCGAAGAAAGAAGAGAAATTTGTATGGTCAGACAAGTGCGAGCGTAGTTTCCAAGAGCTGAAGGAAAAGCTGAATACCGCACCTATGCCGACGATTCCATTTGGTTTTAGAGGATTCGAGATCTATAGTGATGCGTTATTCAAGGAATTGGGTTGCGTGCTGATGCAACATGGCAGAGTTGTTGCATACGCTTCCCGGCTTGAAACCTCATGAATTGAATTATTCGATGTATGACTTAGAACTCGTAGCCATCATATTTGCGTTGAAGATTTGGAGGCACTACTTGTGCGGGGAAAAGTTTAAGATCTTCACGGACCATCGAGTCTCAAGTATTTGTTCTCTCAAAAGGAGTCAACATGAGACAGCGCCGATTGATGGAATTGTTGAAAGACTACGACTGAGATATTCTATATCACCTGGGAAAGGCGAATAAGGTCGCTGATGCATTGAGTAGGAAGTCTTCAATAGCGCAAATCTTGGTTAAAGAGTGGAACTTGATCGAGAGAGCTCGGGATTCGGAATTCAAATTCGAGGTAGGCCACCTCTCAAGTCTTATGGCCACCCTCAGAATTGAGCCGGATGTCCAAGTTAGAATCAAGCAGCTTCAACCGACAGATCCAGACGTACAAAGAATTCTTCAAGAGGATACCGATAAAAGAAATGATGATTTTCAAGTTTCTAATGATGGGGTACTGAGGCTTCGTGGACGTTTGGTTGTACCTGACGATGTAGAGCTTAGAGAAGAAATTTTATCTGAAGCACATCGTAGCAATTATAGCGTTCATCCCGGAAGTACTAAAATGTATCGAATTTACGTCAACACTACCGGTGGTCGGGTATGAAGGCGGACATCGCCAAGCATGTGGCCAAGTGTTTGACTTGTCGGCAAGTAAAAGCCCAGATTGCAAGCCGGGAGGACTTCGCAACCTCTCGCGATCCCAGTGGAAATGGGAACATATCACGATGGAACTTCGTGACTGGACTACCAAGGAGTCGAAGGGGAATGATTCGATTTGGGTAGTAGTCGACAGGCTGACAAAGTCGGCTCACTTCATTGTAGTTCGAAAGGACCTGAGTCTGGATAGACACGCAGACCTGTATGTGCGTCAGGTGGTTCGTATGCATGGAGTGCCGGTTATGATAACATCTGATAGAGACCCGAGGTTTACTGCTGCTTTTTGGAAGAGCTTGCAGAGTGCTTTACGTACAAAGCTTCAAGATGCGATGGCGTATCATCCTCGACGGATGGCCGTTGAAAGGACAATTCATACTCTTGAAGACATGTTGAGAGCGTGTGTAATAGACTTCAAAGGAAGTTGGGAAGATTAGTTTCATCTGGTGGAATTCGCCTACAACAACAGTTATCAACAGAGCATCAAGATGGCTCCATTTGAAGCATTGTATGGCAGAGCGTGCAGAACTCCAATGTGTTGGGATGAAGTCGGAGAAAGGAAGATATCAGGCCCAGAGTTGGTTCAGCAATCAGTAGATGCCGTGGCAGTGATCAGAGACAGATTAAAGACAGCGCAGAGCAAGCAGAAAAGTTATGCAGATAAGCGTCGAAGGTCTTTGGAATTCCAAGTTGGTGATCACGTTTTTCTGAAAGTGTCACCAATGAGGGGAACTTTGCGCTTTGGTAAGAAAGGTAAACTGAGTCCGAGGTACGTAGGTCCGTTTGAGATTCTTGAAAGAATCGGAAACCTAGCGTATCGTCTTGCGTTGCCGCCAAGATTGGCGCAAGTGCATGACGTCTTTCACGTGTCGAGGTTAAGGAAGTGCGAGCTCGACCCGACCCACGTGCTCAATTTCGAAGAATTGGACGTGGATGACCGTGTGTCATACGTGGAAAGCCCGGCTCAGATTGTTGATCGCAAAGAGCAAGTTCTGCGTACAAAGACCATTCCGTTGGTCAAAGTGGTCTGGCAACACCATGGTGCTGAAGGAGCGACTTGGGAGATAGAAGAGTCGATGAGACAATTATACCCCCACCTTTTTGAGCAAAGTGTGTAAGGGTTTAAATTTCGAGGACGAAATTTTTATAAGAGGGGAAGAGTTGTGACATCCTGAAATTCGACCCCATTTCGATAAAATGAAATGTGCATTTCGTTGACGCGCCTATGGTACTTTTTCTCTGAGCTGATCACTCACGAGTTAACTAACCTATTGGGTGAAGCTGTTAAGGGATATAACCGCGTAAAATCCCTAAAAGCTACCTAATTGGTTGGATTGGACTAAAATCGCGTCCGGTCGATTTTAATCATGAAATTTAATTCGGTTTTGGGAATCGAATATTCGGACGTGTCACAATTCATTTTTAGGACCGTCTCATCGTCTATCAATTTATTGCCGAGTCCGAAATTTCAAGAAAGAAATTATCGGAGGAAAAATCGAAGACCAAAAGAAAATAGAAAGGGAAAGAAAGAGAAAAAAATTGAGAATAGTATATTCTTTTCTTTTCTTTTTCTTTCTCTCTCTTTTCTTTCTTTTTCTCTCTCTCTCTCTCTCCCCCCCCTTTCCCTTCCCCTTCGTGCGACTCCCCCACCGCCCACCTTTTCTCTCTTCCCTTTGACTAGTCCAAGCTTATCTTCTCTCTCTCTCTCTCTCTCTCTTCTTTCTTCCCCTCACGATAGAACCAGCTTTTCTTCTCCTTCTTTTCTTCGCGCGCGAACCGAGCTTGAAGATCGCAGCTCGCCGAGAACCGCCGCCGCCGACCAGCCGCCGCCGCACCGCCCCACGCCCGTGCGCCCGTGCGCCGCCCGCCGCCGTCCGTCGCGCGCGCTCCTCCCCTCCGCGCGATCCAGCCAACCCGCCTTGCTGTTCGCCCTTCCGCACCGACCAGCCACCGTCCGGCCACCTCCGGCCACCGCCCAGCCTCGCCGACCTCCCCGCGACCCCCTCGCCTTCCGCCGGCCTTCCCTCGCCGTTTTGGCCGGGATCTGCTCCGACCAGCCAAGAAACCCACGAAATGGGTTTCCAGCTGGTTCGGGCCCGTTTTGGGCCGTTTCCCGGCCCCGAACCCGAGCGGTGCTTTGGGAAGAATCGTTCCTCGCGCCGCCGCCGGGATTGATCCGATTTGCGCGCGATTTGGTGAGTAATCTCACTAATCTTGGATTAGTTGGCTAATTATGCTTAAGGTTGGTTTAGATTTAATTAATTATGTTTAGGTTGTTAGATTAGAATAAATTAGCAATTATTAGTCAATTGTGATGCGATTTAAATAAATTGATTGTGTAATTAGCAAGTAGACGTGGTCTACTAATTATTGGAAGTGCCTCGGGAATTTTCCCGACCCTTAGTGGGCTCCAATTAGGCTTTTCGGGCCTAAGTGGATTTTTTAGTATTTAAATATTAATTTTCGGAATTAAATTAAATAATTATTTATTTTCCGAAAATTCAACTGAGATGGCCCGGGACCGGAATATTGTGCTGATGACCGTGGTGAAGTCCGTTTATTTAATCGGGCTTTATTTTGAGCTAAATTGAATTTTTAATATTAATTATTTAATTTTCGAAATTAATAAATAAATTAATTATTTTTCGGAAATTAAGATTTTGATGGCCGATGACCGAAATCTCGTGCTGATCGTCGTGGCGCAGTCCGTTTATTTATTTGAGCTCTACGTTGTATGGAATTGAATAAATTGTGATATTTTAGGGATTTACCCTAAATTGATTGGAATCGATTGAGATTGAATTATCGATTGGTGAATGGCCAAGTATGTTTATTCAGCATTTATAATGCTTTGTTGAGTTAATTTAATTATTTGATTGAGTATTGATTGGTGAATGGCCAAGTATGTTTATTCAGCATTTATAATGCTTTGTTGACTTGATTTAATTATTTGATTGAGAAATCGTTGGGCATTGGTTGTCGATATTGAAAGTGAATTGTAACCACTGCAAAGAGGACACGTGGCTCGGTGAATTGGAATGTCACCTGGAAAATGCACGTGAGTTCAGTGGTTGAATATGTCACCTTGGCGAAAAGGTCGCCTGAGAGAATGCACGTGGCTCGGAGACTCGGTATGTCGTCCTGGAGAATGCACGTGGCTCGGTGACAGGATTTGGCATCTAAAAGGACACGTGGTCTCGGCGAATTGATGCATCGCTTTGGTGAGATGCACCTTAGAGAATGCACGTGGGTCCAGCATTCCGGAATGGCATCTAAAAGGGCACGTGGTCTCGGCGACTTGATGCATCGCTTTGGTGAAATGCACCTGAGAGAATGCACGTGGGCCCGGGCATCTAAAAGGGCACGTGGTCTCGGCGACTTGATGCATCGCTTTGGTGAAATGCACCTGAGAATGCACGTGGGCCTGGGCATCTAAAAGGGCACGTGGGCTCGGTGACTTGATGCATCACTTTGGCGAAAGGTCGCCTTAGAGAGAATGCACGTGGGCCCAAGGTTCGAGGCACGTGGACTCGGAGACTTGGAATGTCGTCCTAGAGAATGCACGTGGCCTCGCTTTTAGATACTCCTCCGTGGAGAGTGATTTGTTTGACATGTAATCGACTAGGTCGATGCTTTGATTTGATGTGAATTGATTGACTGAATGGGAATGACCGTGAGTGGTCTTGTTGGAATATAATCGACTAGGTCGATTTGATCGATGCTTCGATCGGTGATATGATTGCTTGGGTGCCTATTATGAATTGTACTGACTTGCAGGTGGGATCAGAGACCAAGGTAAGTCCTCTGCCCTGTGCGTGTTTAGGCAGCCTTTAGTATAATAGTTTACTAATCGGGCTTAGTGGGGTAGAACTCGCGAGACGTAGTCTCATCCCAGTTTGGGGAAAACCATTTCAGGACCCCGCTGAAGAGCTGAGAAGGAGGAATCCGAGAAGGAGAACTCGGAGGTGAAACTTAAGGAGAAAGATTTTTGGAGAAGAAGATAATCCCGAGAAGGGCCTTGAGTACGGCCCGAATGGCTAAGAGTTTATCTTCTTTTGAGATCTCCTTTTGATGTGATTAAAGTTTAGAGTAAAAAGTTGTAGAGTTTGGTTTGTATTTTGTATAAAAGTTTGGTTATAAATTTCAATATGAAAAATATGGCCCTGCTTTTCTATCCCATCGTTTTATTGTCTGGGGATTTTAATTGCTTCCGCATGTGCTTAATAAATGAAAGGGTCGGCGATACTAGTCCTGGGATATCGCATTATAAAATCGACCAAAGAAAAGGATGTGGCACGTGCCCGAGGATCGGGGCGTGACAAATTTCCCAGCCAACTTCCCGATAATCAGGCCGTGCCCAGAAAGAGGACAGCCTGGGCCCAATGGCTGCCCCCCCTAATGGACAGAGGCCCGACCGTGCCTGTGCCACCAGGCCCACTAATGGCTGGCCCGGACTCGTTCAAATGTTGCATATGTGACTAACTAAGGTGATTGCGACGTTCCTGATCTTCTTAGCCCTAGCTCATTCCATTAGATAAGAGGAGTGGAGAAGTCTCTCGGCTATCAAGGAAACAAAATGTGTAGCTTCTAAGGAAAATTGAAATTCTGTGTAGAGATTTCTCTCTAAGATACTTGAATATAAGATTTAGATTGGCTTGTGGAGATTTAATTTATATCAAGGAATCATAAAAAATAAAAAATAAAAAAAAATAAAATTCTAGTATCTAAACTATTTACATAATTGTTGAGAGTTTGCAATCTTTTTCAATTTTGAAGAGCCTATTCAACTATTGCCCCTATTTTCGAGGATTCTAATTGGTAGGCAAGAATCATCTTGGATGTTATTGCAGCGACTTCATTTTGACTAGAAAAGGATCACGAACAATACCTTTTTTTTTTTTTAACTTTTTTTTATGGTAAAAGGTAAAAAGTATATAGACTTTTGCACAAAAAGCTATACAGTTGTACAATAAGGGGGCCCTGGCACCAGCTTACACTCAGAAAAACAGGAAGCACAAATGAGTGGAAGGGGGCCACGGGGGAGAAAAAGGGAGGGAAGAGTTGCGAGAGAGATACAATGCAAATAAAAATAGCAGCAAAAGAAGGCCAAAATAGCAGCCGACAAAGGAGACGAGGGGGAAGGGCACACAACACTGTGGCTCGTACAAGGAAAATACACAGAGGAAAAGAGCAAGAGGGAACCTTTTTTTTTTTTTTTTTTTTTTTTTAATTTCGAATTTGCAATGGTCCATTATTTTTTGTAGTGCAAGTTTAGTGGTTAGAATTACATTATTACTAATAAAGAGAACCTTTAGTTATAATACAAACCTGTGTAGCTATAATACTGGAAGAAATATTTGCTCCTCTCTATTTTCTGATTAAAAAAGAAGGAAAAAAAGAAGAAGATCTTGCGCAGGGGTTGTAAAACTAGTAATAGTTATAGTAGTAACAGAAACGACGGCAACAAGAACAAAGTATAATGACGAT
Source organism: Eucalyptus grandis (assembly GCF_016545825.1). Classification (NCBI taxonomy): domain Eukaryota; kingdom Viridiplantae; phylum Streptophyta; class Magnoliopsida; order Myrtales; family Myrtaceae; genus Eucalyptus; species Eucalyptus grandis. The sequence continues at coordinate 2,341,681 of NC_052620.1, forward strand.
GATGGCGACAACGACAGCGACGACATGTATTTGTCTATGCGTTTGTAAAAACATGTGACCATCCAAATTTCAAAATAAAAGATAACAGCAATAATAAGAGAACACCAAAAACTAACACCACCTCCATACGTGCCCATTGCCTAATCTTATTGTCTCAAGAAAATCCACCCGTACTCGTTTTGTTCTTGCCAAGACATGACTCATGAACTAAAAGAGATAATTCCATGAAAGTTAATTTCACGATAGAAAAAAAGAAAAAAAGACTTATACATAGAGAGAACCAACCAAAAAAGTGCTTAACAAAACCCGAAACTAAGAAAGCCCACGAAGAAACCATAAAAACAAGCCAAATTATCAACCTAATTATTTCTAAACAATTTGCAAATCAATGTGGATGGGAGACAAACTTTCCTCCCTTCTCCTCAACTTTATGCTCCTTTCCTTTTGATGGTGCTGCTTCATCGGTCGATTTTGGCTTCATGGATAGGCCAAAATATTCCTCCGGTGTTGTTGTGAAGAAGGAAAAATTATGGCAATCATCTCGATTGAGAACCTCTTTGGCTATCTGGAGAGCCGTTTTTCCATTGAAAAGCTCATAAGTATTCTCCCTGTTGTCGTCGTCTCTCGGTCCATTCCTAGGTGCGGCCGTCAACTGTGTGGAATGATTTTGCTGTTGTCGACCTGCGATGGAGGAGCTGGGTTTCGTTGAGAAGTTGTCTCTAGAATGTGAGTTGTTCAGAGACATGATTAATTGAAACAATGTAGCTACGGAGTTTATGAAAAATTCTCTTTCTTTGGTCAGAGGATTATATACTCAGACTACATGATTCCTAAATCTAATAGGCAAAGGTTTTCTAATCTGGTTATGACTACTAGTACAAGTTGCTCTTAATTGAATTACGGATTTCTTTGGCCATGCTTATCCCATATTTTAATATATCAAAATTGGACTCTATCTCACTTAATATATTGATTGTTATTGTTTGCAAGAAGAGATATAGATAAGTTCCAAAGGGGTGGAGGCCTAGTTCAAGCCTAATTTTGCTATTAGAAGTCTCATATAAAGGAATTTTAATAGATTAATTTTCAATCCCAAGGCTAAAGTTTATTTCTTTTTATCCCTTCTTTGGCTATCCTTTAAACCAACGATAGGTAGGTATATATATATAATTAAAGAAAATTGTGTCACGTGACTCAATTTCATGTGAAGTATCATGAAGCTCCTTTTGTTGTTCACTCTCCATTGTGTTCTAGAACAAACTTCTATTGATAAATTAGAATTTTGCCAATTAATTTATGGATTTAGATTTTAAGAGATAATATCTATATGGAGAAAATACCTTACCAAAACAAAACTATATGGAGAAAATATGGATGACTATACAAAGTTGTTAAAAGTTTATTGATTACGTTGTAGAAATCATGGAGTTAAGCCGGAGCTGGAGCATGAAAAAATAGGGATATATTTTGTGGGGAAAGATAGGATCACACTTTGCTTTATAAATATGTTTTTTATTTGACACTTGCTTTAATATATGAGTTGAAAAACTAAACCAACTCGTAAATACTTGATGTTAAATTAAATAACTTGACGTTATTTAAACAAACGGCACCTGTGTAGGATGAAAATAATATTCACACTTTTAATATCTTAAAGTTGCGTTTGCTTCATTAAGAACTTCACTATAAAACAAAATAGTTTGTTTTCATTCATTTAGTTATTTAAGAAAAGTAAATTCCTTCTCGTTAGAAGAGAAAGCCGTCTCCTCCAATCTAAGTTGTTTTTTTTTTTTTTTTTTTCCCGAGGGTTCATGGGAAAATGTTTTCGATAGATTTAGTAGTTATTCATTATTCAAATATTGGAAATCATAAAACAATTTCCTGGAAATAGTTATCAGCAAAACAAGCGGAAAGTAATACTCAAAACCCCGTACACTAAATGCGTCTACATTATGATATTGACATGCTCGGTTAATATAGATTTAGGGTGATTATGGTTACTGTAAACTTGTATTATGGGGAATTTTTGTAATAATTAAGGGTAGTCAGTAAATAAGGAAGGCTGTATTTTCACGTTTTGATCAAGGAGAGGTCAACGATTGTAACCAAAGGGGCTAATTTATAAATAGGGTCCTCTCTCCCATATTCTGTTCAAGACAAGAAGAATACTAAGCAAGTGAAAAATAAATCGAGATAATGGCTGAGCTTAGGTGACCCTAGTAATAGGCGAACAAATCAAAGGAAGCCTTGTCATGCCATCATGGAGGAGTCGTATTTCATTGGGAGATGCCTCCAGAATGCACAAAATTCCAAGACATGATTAACTAAAAAGAATTAGCTATGGAGTTTATGAGAATTCCCATTGGTTTGGTCCGGAGGATTCTACACCCAAAACTATCTGATTCACAAACCCTAGGCAAACGTTTACTAATCCAATTATGACTCCGAGTACATGTGGGTTTTTAAGCGTTTGGTATCTAGATTGGTTTAAAAGCCTTAATTGGCTTATCAAATATATAGATTATGCTAAATGAATTGCTAACTAAATAGTAATATAATGTTTAACATTAACTAAAATAAGGTACATACCCTGGCTAGATATTGGAAACATAGCATCTAATGTTGGCCCAGGGAAAGGCATGATTATTTTCCTTTTCAGATAAAACTTTTAAGGATTTTTCTAACAAATATTTGGTTCTAATATAATTTTTTTTATAAGCAAAACGACCACGTGTAATAGTTACTGAATATAGAAACGTTTTAGATTATGTAAATCTATTATGATTGTTAATATGCACATAGTCAATTTAATTATGGTATACATACTAATTCTTATTATACAATTGTCATACCAGCTGAATGTGTCACGCTCCAATCCTCGGACACGCACACATCCTTCTATTTGGTCGATTTTATAATGCGATATCCCAGGACTATATATCACCGACCCTTTAATTTTTAATAGCACATGCGGAAGCAGTTATAAATCCCCAGACAATAAAACAATGGGATAGAAAAAGCAACGCCATATTTTTCATATTGAAATTCACAGCCATACTTTTATACAGAGCATAACTCAAAGCACTTCACAAAACTATTCACAACTTCCTAGTTGATGATATTTAAACTAAGGTTTCAAAGATTATCTTATTGAACTTCTTTGGGAAGAAAAGAGATTTGTATTGATTGAAAACCTGTGAAATTATGAAATAAAAGTTGTGGATAAGTTTTCAAAGATAGGAATGTAGCTGTTTGGAAGACACAAGGAGGAGAGTGGTTTGGAAAACGAGAAAAAAGGATAAAGAAAAAAAACGTTAAACAAAAAAAGCGGAGCAAAGGGAGATTCATCCGAGGCCCTGATCAAATTAATTGGGCAGATAAGTCCATATTTTCAAGGTAATTTAAGATGTAAATAGGTATCCATAAATTTAGAGAATCTTAATCTATAAGGAAACATTTGTTGAGGCAATGAGAAAATTCTATAAATTTAGAGAATCTTAAAGACCGAGAGATTTGTACATTGAAGCCCCATTCGCTCAGCCCCAGGCGGAGCGGCTTCTTTTTCCCTTTCTTCTTTTCACTCTGCTCTGATGTAAAGGCCTCTAGGGTTCATATATCTGTTGGAGCAGGGTGGAAAGAAGAAAGAAAAAGAGAAGAAGAAAAGGGATGAACAAAAGAGGTCATATGTGGAAGCCCAAGTGAGTTTCTTTTCTGCGGCTTGTTTTGGTCTAACTTTTGATTCAGAATTTTGCTCTACCCGTGAAAATTGTCAACTTCTCCGTTGAGGAATCTCTTACGGACAACGAGATCAACCAGATCAAAGAAAAACAGGAGGAGAAAATTAGATGTAATTGATATGCTTTCTTCCTTCAATAAACACTCAGTTGACTCTCCAAAAACCAATCTTAGTTTTTATCCAAGGGTCTCAGAGATAAATCTCTACTTATTTCAATCACCATTGCTAATCAACGTCTTGTGATTTAGCAGCTAGCTTGTTCCTGAGATATAGTGGAACGAGCAGCCATTTCACAAGATAGGATTGCTAATGACAACAAGTCTAGAGGAAGATCAAGATTCACAAGATATGATTGTTAATGACGAGGAGTATAAAGATCAAGAATGCTGCAATCACCTCATGAGAGTGGAGATTATAAGATGCTTGAAAAGTAATTGATGGAATAATCTACTATTAATAGAAACTAGAGTGATTTGAATAAGACCGAAGTGGGATTATTTTTTTTCTTTCGGAAACTTCTATGTATAAAGAAAACTAAGCAATGATGCTTTTGATATATTGAAAACTTTGTCATCTACATTTTCTTTGAATCGTATTGAAAAAAGCAAATTTGGGTTTATTTCTCGAAAGAAAGTACATGACGCAAACGAACAATCTTAAATGTAGTTCTTTGAGTTCTATAAAATAGAAGGCAAAAAAGAAAACCTTTCAAGGACCTAAATACTTGCGCGCTTAGAGATAATGAAGAAAAGACAAAATTTCTCAAGCTGTATTTTACGCATGTACAGATAATGAAGAAAAGAGAAAAAATTCTCAAGCAATAGAAACGGCATTCTTATGCCATTTAAAAAGACAACAAAGGAACGGATCTCATGAGATTTTTTCTTTACGGGAGCTGCAACGGTGAATGTGACATAAATCTAAATGCGTGGAATATACACAAAGTCATGGAATCCAAATGACTGCATCCCCTTTTGATAGGGGATGTGATTGAGTCAATGAAACAATATCTAATCTCTAATCCATATTGAATGGATCAATTAACAGAATCATTAACATTAAACTAAATTTACAAACATATATATATATATGTATGTATGTATATATATATATATATATATATGTATGTATGTATGTATGTATATATATAATTTATCTATATCTATATAATTTATCTATGATACATTCAGTTGTTAGAATATAGTATAATAAGTACTACTGTGTGTCATAGAATTAGATTTGCTATGCATATATTGACACAATCATGATAGAATTTGAAATTTGAAATTTTTCTCTGCCTTATAATTGTTAGACATGTTGTTAGACTAACTATATATCTCTATTAACTAAGGGTCCATTTGTTTCATGATAAATAATTATTTAAAAAATATTTTCTAATAAATGGTTGTATCGCTTACGAAAATGACGAATGAAAAATATTTTTTTTTATCATCAACGCAATAACGATGGATTTATAAATCGTTGTCGATAATAAAAATATTTTGTGGTGATTAATTCTCTAAATGATATAACCAATAGATTCAGATGCTTATATTTTATTTGATGTGTTTTGCTGGTGCAAGGAGGAGAGCGGTTTTTGAAAATTGGAAAACGGGATAAAGAAAGAAAAGAAAAGGTTAAAAAAAAGTGGAGCAAAGGAAGAATCATCCTAGGCATCCAAATTAATTGTGCGGATAAGTCCATATCTTTGAGGGTAATCTTAATATGTATATAGTTATCCTCAACTTTAGAGAATCTTAATTTATAAGAAACATACGATGAGATAATGAGAAAATCTATAAATTCGGAGAATCTTGAAGACCGAGAGAATTGTTCAGTGAAGCCTCATTCAATCAGCGCCAGGCTTCTTTTTCCTTCCTTCTTTTGCCCTGCTCCGATGAGAAGGCCACTAGGGTTCCAATATCTGTTGGAGCAGGGTGAAAAGAAGAAAGAAAAAGAGAAGACAAAAAGGGAGGAAGAAAAGAGGTCATCAACGGAAGCACAAGGTGAGTTTCTTTTCTGCGTTTTGTTTTGGTCGACTTTTGGTTCATGATTTTGCCAGACCACTGAGTTAACTGACCGGCAGACGTCTCCGGTTTAGTCATTAGCTGTCTTCGCAGGAAAGCATCGTTTCTCATCTTGTCTTGTTTTCCTCTTGGGCCATCAGGAACTTAATCTCAGTCAAAGTAAAACGTGGGTACTTGCTTGACTGCTTCCTGGACTCATCTCTGTGTTTTTGTCTCGAACTGCTCATCTCTCCTTCCTATAAGTTGCTCCGATTATGGCAGGGGACTTCATACTTTGTTTTGGCTGTTTTCGTCAAAGCTATGCCGGATGATCATTCTATTGCAAATGAAAAAAGGAGAACATTAGATGTGAATTGTAATTGTGGTTCGCCGAGGGGCTAGTCCCAGATCTCCCATGATCTTTTGGAAAGTCATACGTATGCTTAGAATATTGTCTGCCTTGTGTTCCTCCTCACAATTCTCAGCAGATGATGAAGACGAAAGTTCGTTTAATTATGCTTCACACTGCATGATTTGCGGGCTGTGATTTCTTTGGTCAACAAGAAGTTAATTAGCTAGAGGAAGTGAGAGTCCCTTCCTTCTGTATGAATAAAAAAGCATCAGAACTGTTGAAATTGGAATCTCAGGGCACAGATATACGACCTGAGGATCGGCAACTTTCGTATAGTTCTCATCATTCTAATTTGGCAGAAATAGTTCTGCTAAAGAAAGAAAAAAGAAAGGTAAACAAAAAGGAGCAAAGGGAAATTGATCCTAGCCATCCAAATTAATTGTGCGGGTAAGTCCATATCTACGAGATCAATCTTAAATCATAAATTGTTATCCTTAATTTTGCAGAATATTAATCTATAACACATTCAATCAGCGCAATGCAGGAATGTCAGCTTATTGCTTTTTCACCTTGCTCCAATTAAAAGGTCACTAGGGTTCCAGTGTCTGTAGGAGCAAGGTGGAAAGAAGAAAGAAAAAAATAGAGAAGAAAAGGGAGGAAGAAAAGAGGTCATCAACGGAAGCCAAAGTGAGTTTCTTTTTTCCAGTTTGTTTTGGTCCACTTTTGATTCAGAATTTTTGTCTACCCCGTCAAAATTGTCAACTTGTCCAATGAGGAATCTCTTATGGACAATGAGGTTGTCCCCGACATTCGAATTCGATACAACCAGATCAAAGAAAAAAAGGAGAGCATTAGATGTAAGTTATATAATTTCTTTCTTCAATAAACACTTGTTTTTCTTTTCATTGATGCAAAGAAAATTGATTTCCCACAAACCAATCTTAATTCATATTCAGGTATCTCAAAGAGAAATCTCAACACAGAGCTTCATTTGCCATTACTAATCAATATCTTGTGATTCAACGGCTTGTTCATTCCCAAGATCTAATGGGACAAGCTGCGAATTCATAAGATATGATCGCCAATGGCAACAAATGAAGTACCTCTAGTCATCCGGAGCCACGCGATGCACAAATCTTCCATTTATCTTTGTGTAGAGATGCTCTATTTGATCGGCTATGACCTATTTCCTCAGTCATTGGTCCATGTCATAGATCGTGACCAAGTGCATTAATCGTGGCATGGAACATTCCTTGGTCATGTGGGTCGTGGTCAAGCCAAGCGGCCATTGAGAATGATACGATGATCGAGTTCCTTGAGAATTGATGATCTATGAATCCCTTTGATAAGATGTGACCATGCCTTGGGCTGAAATGAGCCACGATCTTGTGATGACCAAACCATGATGGTGCCACGATTAGCCACAATGAGTCTAGAGAAAGATCAAGAATGTTGCAGTTGCCTCAAGTAGTCATAATGGCTACATAATGAGAAGGTACTGATTAAATCTCATAAAATAATTGGTAAGAATTTCTTACTAAATTTGGCATGACTAGATGAAAGATAAAAAGAATGTTAGATGAAACTTTGTGCTTTCTTTCTTCAATAGATATTCGTTTTCTTTCATTGATGAAATTTCATTTCATATATAGTGGTGATTTGCATCTCTTCCTTTTCTTTTTTATCCTTCTTCTATTCTCGTCATAATTATAATTATTTGGACACTGTGTCAACCCATTCTATTCATTCACTTGTAAGTGTCGTGGGGAAATTGATTATCGACCAATGTGCCATAAACTAATAGTTTTATGGACGGATATGTGTAAAATGTGTTCGTTTTTCTTGATAAAAAGAAAAGGGAAGAGAACCTTTTTTTGTTGATATGTGCATTTAATTCGTTCATCTTTCTTGAATGTCTAACGGAACGAAGCTTTGAAAACTGAATTAACGTTTTTCAACCGCTTTTCCACGCTTCATATAAGAGATGCGTACCTGCCAGTTAAACCTCCCAAACCATTCGATATTTCCTATCCAAGAGTTTCAGAGCCTAAGTTTTCCACCGAAGCTACACACCCAGAGAATTCTCTTCCGTCTCTGATTTGATGGAAAGAATGCCGAGCTCACAACACGCGAACGGTGATGGCAACGATGGCAACGAGTTCGGAAAGCGCCAGCCACTTGCTCGGTTAGTCAAGGGCTTCTCCTACTTTAAGCAAATTCTACAGGAAAACCTTTTTGGCTGGCAGAGCAGCAATGCTGCGGATGGAGCAAGAGATGATCGAAATGTGAGGGTCGACCCAGAACGAGCGGAGGAAGGAGACGTTCCTATTTATCAGGTGGCGAAGGTTCAAGATCAAGAATTGATAGAGGGATCTGATGAAAGAAAGAGTGACGATTTTGTCGCGGGAGGAATTAGCGGAATCAATATGCGCCACCATCATCCCTTTTAAGTATTTTAAGTTCTGATGCTAAACTTCCATCTACGTGTAACTCGTGCTTTTAATATATGAATGCATTATTACCGACCAAAAAAAAAAAAAACCCTGCGTCGGAAGCAAGAAGATCCTCACAATTGGCCGAAGAAGTTTCGATGGTGAGATCTCACGGACAGACAAGAGACGACGTGGTTTTCACACTCGATAGCACCTATAAGAGTTTAAGGGAGTGGCCATTGCTAGGCTTCAATCATGGAATGGAAGATCGAAGAGCAGCAATTCATGATCAAGACTCGATGCAGAGATCGCACGGGCAGAGGAGTGACTGCGATGCTGTCGCGAATGCGAACAATGCTGGGGGTCGAGGCAGAGTGAATGGCCACAGCAGTTCCAGCATTTACGGGAGGAGGGCAAAAAGAAGGAGGAAGCCAAGAGGAAACGGAAGGAACGAAGGAGGAGGTCATCGCGTAAGCAATAGATAAAAAGATAAATCACAAACTTTTTAGCTATGACGCATTTATTTTCTTGGAATCTCTCTCGCAAAGCGAGACGATTAGTTTGCTTTTCCTTTTCTAGGATTTTGTTAGGCACTTCATCAATGGGTTCTCTCTGGGTACAAGGATTTGGGTGAAAATGATTTTCATGGAATTATCACTCTTTAGTCCAGGAGTCGCGTCTTGCCACAAACCAAACAAGTGAGGATAAATTTTCTTGTGAAAATAAAGGGATCTTCCAGAAAGTTTGGATGTGAAGTCTTTGTGCTCTCTTATCCTTTCTGCTATCTTTTATTATTGGAAATTTGGATCCGTCACATATCTAAGATGAAGAGCCAAATTATCTTGTTTCTTTATTTATTTTCTTTCTTTTGTTCATGAGGCTAATCAAATTCTATCGACTCAAACATTAAGTGAGGGAATGTTTTACTGTTTACAAATCGAGCAAAATTATTCCTGTTGCAAAAATCCACGGTGCCATATACATATTGTAGTTATTTGTTCTACTGCTATTATTACTACTATTAGTTTTATTACTCCTGCGGGTTTTCTTTATTCAATCGGCATATATATCTCTCCAATAAGATAATTACTAACATTTGTATCATAACTGAAGCTCCTCTATATTAGCCATTCTTTTCCCGCCAATGAACATTTGTAGTAGTAAATACAATGGAGTATCGAAGATTAGGAAAAAAAAAAAGAACAAATGAAAAGACACGTTTCGTTATCTTTTTCCTTTCACAATGGATTAGTTGATTTAATAAAATCAAAGACAATGTTAGTCAAATTGGATTCCTCGTAAATAGGGGCAACAAATGAGTAGACTCATTTAAAAATGAAAAGACTAGTGAAAAAATGTATGCGTTCAAATTGATAAGCGCAAAATATTGAATTTGATTTAATATAAATCAGTGCATAGTCAGTATATTTTAAATAATAAAGAATAAAAAACTAAAAAAGGATAACTCCATGGTTTTAACATGCATTTAATCTTCACTTTCTAACTAAGTATAAACCATGAGAGGGTGCGCATGTTGAGTTGTGACCTGATCTCTCTTCTTCTTTTGTTTCCATTGTTTGTTTGAGGAGAAGTCGGGACACATCAACATGAGAATGAAGATTATTAGACGCTTGAAAATTAATTGAATGAATATTCTATTGTCAATAGAGAGATCTGAATAAGGCTGAAGTAAAATTATGTTTTTACTTTTGGAAACTAATATAAATAAAGAAAACTAAGCAATGACGCTGCTGACATATTGAAACTTTGTCTTCTATGTTGTCTAGCTTGAATAGCTAAATCTCTCTTAAGTCTTATTGAAAAAAGCAATATTACGTTGGTGATATGCAGGAAGTTAATCTTAAATATTTTCCAACTTTGTGTGGTTAAGGATTCAACAAATTTCAAATAAGTTGAAGAGGTCATAAATTTATGTATGTAACCATCAAGATGTAGATACTCACGCGCTTTTACAGATGAAGAAGAAAAAGAACCACATTCTCATACCATTTAAAAGAAAATTTAGAGACAGAGGAAAGGATCCGATGAGACATTTTCAGGTAGCTTCAGTGGTGATAAATATCTTAATACGGGGAATAAACAAAAAGTTACAAAAAGTTACAAAATGTGAATGGCTGCATTGGTTTTTCAGAAGGGGGTGTAATAAATCAGAGAAATAATATCAAATCATTAATCCATTTTGAACAAATCAATAAACAGATATCATTGAGATAGAGATGAATCAACAGAATTACGTCATTTATTTGCAAACAATCAACAGGTACAATTTTTAGTGTAGTAAGTACTATCGTCTATAAAAGAATTAAGTTTGCTATGTATATATAAACTTTCATGATAAATTCACATATTTCAGTTGTTGTTTTTTTTTTTTTTTTTTTTTTTTTTTTAACTTCGTAACCATTAGACGTTGTCACTTTACTTCGTGCAAAAATATGTATGGCAGAACTAAATATTTATCAAATAGATTGAGACATCAAAAGTTGTTCTCTTAGGCCTTTTACTTTTGTTAGATTACTCTTTAAAGTTTTATTAGAAAAGGGAAATACCTATGCGTTGGACTGATCTTTATCTTCGAAATAACAATGAAAGAATTTGAGATCCCTTTTCCAAGTGTAATCCTATTCGTATGCTATCTTCATGACTCGCTTCCACTTAAACTCCAACTGCATGTCAAGAAATTGAAAGGCTTGTTACGGTCGATGGAACTTCTTATGACAAGGAACTAGCTTGAAAACAAGACTTCTTGTTGTTGACCAAAATTCTTACAAAAACTTTCTCCCCCATTGCCTGTGTGTGTCTATATATATATGTTATAATTGTATTCAAACTTCTCTAAGAAGAAAAGACTGTTTATCCATGGACTTCCACATTGAATGTACTCAAAGGAAATTTTAGTATGATATATTAGATTTGATTAGATTATCAATATTATTATCACAATTATGACATCTTTTCTAAGAATGTGTGATTCTTCAATAAGATAGCTTGAAGATATACTACTCAGTATTATGATAGGCTCGTTACCTCTAGAATGTCGATACTGTAATTGCACAATGTCATAAGTTGGATGTCGACACCATGATATTAAATGTAGTAAGTTTTTGAGGAATCTATATCCAAGTTAGCAATATAAAATGTCTGAGTTTTGTTTACGCTATCATATATAATGAGTATTCCTCTTTATGTCATTTTTTTCTTGCTATTATCTTTTAAAAGCTAAATAATTGATGCACTAGCCCTTTTTGTTACCGACTTAAGCATTAGTTTCGTCAACCCAATTTAAAGTTGTCGAAAGTGGTCTTCGCGTTGAGAATAATGTGAATTCATGCTTTGTTTACACCCATGAAAAAAAAAAAAAAGTGCTCCTGTGCACTTCTTTAACGATCGAATAAGGCAATGCTCAATTTAAATATACACAAACACACATATATAAATGCTGTTGTATCCAACACTCAGCCCTTCCAATACCTATGCTAATAAAGTACGCTAGCATTTAGTTAATTGAGATTAGGGGGTAAATTTACCTAGTAAATTAATTCTAAAGGCTCAAAACTAGGGGAGGAACTTCAAAGTTAGAGGCAACTTTGTTAAAGTGCAATCCCACATCACTTAATTAGTGGGTTTTACAGCTCCCATATATCATTGAACAATTTATGCTTTCGACTTAAACTTTCTAACATGATATGAGACTAAACTTTAGCATTTCCTAGAATATAATACCGCATCTTCCTCCATCTTATAGATCAAGTTTTCGAATTAAACATTCTAATAATTATACTTTGTAAGAATACTACTTTAGACCAAAACACTTACTGTTTTGAGCGAACTTCTTGCGAACACTCGAGAACCCTAACATCGCCATTGCCATCGCCTCCCTGGCACTCGCTTGTCAGCGTCCCCATCAATTAGCCCCCCATCTATCTTTATTTTCTCTATCGTCTTCTTCTAGCGCGCAACCTCAGCTTTGAGGTCGTGAGCCTCAAATCCAATGTCTGCCATGCTCAACAAGCCACTGGACCGGGGGGATCATGTGATGGCTCGTGCACAGGTTGGTGATGACAACCCGACCCCAATGACGGTCCAACAGTGGCTGGTGTGGACCTGTACTGCCGCTTTGCCCCTATTTGACGTGTTTTGCTGGTGCAAGGAGGTGAACGGTTATGGAAAACCAGAAAAAGGAATAAAGAAAGACAAGAAAAGGAAAATAAAAAATAAAGAGGAGCAAAGGAGAGTCATCCTAGCCCATTCAAATTAATTGTGCAGATAAGACTATATCTTCAAGGGTAATTTTAAGATTTAAATAGTTATTCTTAATTTTAGAGAATCTTAGTCTATAAGGAAACATTTGATGAGGCAAAGAGAAAACTATATAAATTTTAGAGAAACTACCGACTTGTAAATTGAATCCCATTCACTCAACCACATGCAGAACGACTTCTTTTTCCTTTCTTCCTTTCACCCTGCTCTGATGAAAAGGCCCCTAGGTTCCAACATCCATTGGAGCAAGGTGGAAAGACCATCAGAGCAAGGCTAAAGGAAGAAAGAAAAAGAGGAGACGGAAAGGGAGGAAGAAAAGAGGTCATCAACGGAAGCACAAAGTGAGTTTCTTTTCTACGTTTTGTTTTGGTCGACTTATGATTCAGATTTTTTGTCTACTCCGTCAAAATTGTCAAATTGGTCGTACAGTATTCTCTTATGGACAATGAGGTTCTCAACATTCGAGTTTGACACAACTGAGTCAAAGAAAAGAAAAACAAGAGAAAACTGAAGTGAGATGCTTTTGACATATGGAAAACTTTGTTATCTACGATTTCCAGCTTGATTAGCAAAATCTCTCTTAAGTTGTATTGAAAAAAGAAAGATTAGATAGGTGATGTACGGTTAGTTAATCTGGAAAAAAATTTCTGACTTGAAGGGATTCGCAATTCAACAAATACTATATTAACCGGAGTTTATTTCACGAAAGAAAGCACACGACGGGGAACAGTCTTGAATATAGTTCTCTGAGTTACATAAAGCAGAAGGCACAAAAGAAAACCTTTCAAGGACGCAGATGCTTTCGCACGTAGAGATTATGAAGAAAAGAAAAGATTTCCCAAGCCATTCCCAAGCTATTTAAGAAGACGAGAGGAATAGGATCTGATTTCAGATTTTTCTTACGAGAGCTAAATGCCTGGAATATACGGAAAGTCATGGACTCAGTCAACTCTTTGGTTTTTTTGATAAAGGGGAAGTGATTAGGTCAGAGGAATAATATCAAATCTTTAACTCATAATGAACGAATCGATTAACAGAAAGATCCTCCTTCCTTTGACCTTCCCCCAATTTTCATCGACTACACCAGTTTCGCTTCAACTCCATTGCACATGCTCCAAGATTTCAAGGTATTTTCACTTTTGACTTGATTTTTTCTTCTTCTTTTTTCTTTTATATTTCGATGTACGAATAGGCATAATCAATATGGAGAAACATTGATGCTCAAGTAAGTATATGTTACACATCTCCATATGTTGGTATTCCTTCGATTCTCGACTCTTCTTTTTCCAATTCTATTCAAGTTTTTCTTTTATGCGACTTGTTTTTATGGTCGGCCTTTGATTAAGGATTTTTCAACTTCTTTGCTTTCTTTCTTCAACAGGTACTTGTATTTCTTTTCTTCGATGCAAAGATAATCTTCCTTTAAGTATTAGGGTTCCATGTTTTCAATTTTCTTGTTATAAAGGAAATAAGTACATCACTGTTCTTTAAATTATATATAGAATATTAATCTTTTCAGTGGTGTTGATTCAGAAGAAACTAGTTAAAAACTGCTTTTCGAAAAGCTTCACTCTCAATAATAATTCGTTCTTCATAGGTCAAATCGACACTCACAAGTTAAACCTCCACAACTCTGTTCCATTAGATCAGTGAGAGATACAGAATTTTTTCATCAAACCTACTCATTTTATCTAGCAACTACTCACGAATTCTATTTCTTATCATGATTTTGCATTCATACATAATCACTCAATCTTATGCAAGCACATAGCGCATGCTTGGATTCTCGTCTATATTATTTAGTTAAAACACAATTTTGTCTCACTTTTAACTTCATCAATGAACGACAACTGCTCATTAAGTAACAACACTAAGTTCACAATTTCTTTCTATGCATAATCCAATGTGCACAATCGCCTTAGCCTAGTATAAGTTGAAGCATAAATCCGATTGAATTTTGAGAAAAATCCTCATTAATTTGTGTGAAATGTATTGGTTTTTATTAAAGAAAGGAAACAAGTAAAGAATTGTTTTTCATGATATGTGCGTTGTTCAGCTTTCTTGAATGTCTAAGGGAACAACACCGTAATGTAAATATCTTTTTCAACCACTTTACAAATACTTGGCGCTCAATTCACTCTTCATATAAGAGACCAATACTTGCATGAAACCTCCACAAGCCATTCTATATATTATATCGAAAAGCTTCAGTAAGAAATCAACACACATAGCTCAAGTTTCCCACTGAAGCTACACAAGTTTTCGGTCCAAAGAGAACAGCCAGAATTCTCTTCTCTCTCTGATCAGATGAAACCAGCAGAAGATTCACAAGATACGATCAATAGCAGTGACGAGTTTGAAGAAAAATCAATCTTATCACAATCGCATCAGAGACTTGAAAAGCCGATAGAGTGATCGCATTGAAGGGAAATCGACGATGATATTGGTGAGACCGGAGGGCAAGGGTCGACTCTAAACTAGAGGGAGAGAATGTCGTTCCTAATGATCAAACGACAAGGGTCAAAGGTCAAGAATCAGACAAAGGGATTGCATCGAAGGGAAAGCAACGATGTTATTGCGAGAGAAATTAGCGAAATCAGCCATGCATTGGAAGCAAGGGGATCGTCCCAATTGCAAAACATCGATGCCGGCGGTCAAGTTGGAGAATGGTCAAACGAATCGATGGTATCTATACTCCCTTGTGAAGCAATCTTTTACAAGAAGGATTATGACCGTAATACGCTCCAATAAGTGATGATCTACCATATCATAACAACCTTCTGATCCTCCTTCCTTTTGGTTCAGCTCCATTGCACAGATGCTCCCCGATTTCAAGGTACCTACTTCTTTTGACTTGACTGAATCCAATGTTCAATTCGGTCCTACATTTCATAATTTAATTTATGTATAGATAAAATCAATAGGGAGAAATACTAAGGCTCAAGTAATAATATTCTATACATCTCTGTGTTTTGGTAACTCCTTTGATTCTTGCAACTCTTCTATTTCCAATTCCTTTCGAGTTTCTTTTTCTGCAGTTTGTTTTGGTAGACTTTTGATTAAGAATTGTTCTCCACATCCTCTAAATTCTCAACTTTGCCATTGGGCTATCTCATACCAACAACGAGGTTGTCGTTGACATTTGAGTTCGACAAGATTGGGTATGAATAAGGAAAATATTAGATGTAACTTATTTGCTTTCTTTCTTCATCGATATTCCTCTTTCTTTTCATTGATGCAAAGATTTATGTACAAGTGTAAAATGTTTCAGTTCTCTCAATATAAAGTAAATAAGTAAGGAACCGTCGTTTTAATTATATGTAGAATATTAAAACTTTTAGTATTCTTGATTTAAAAATAACAAACTAATAATTGCTTTTCAAAAAACTTGGCCCTCAATAATCAACTTTTCATATAGCGAATCAGCACTTGCAAATTAAACCTCCACAAGCCAATTTAAATCTTATATCCAGGTGTGTTAGAGAGAAATAACCGCATAGAGGAGAGCTTCAATTGCCATTGCTAATAGTATCTTATGAGTTTGCTGCTCATTTCATAAGATCTGGGGAACAAAACATATAGTTTTAGTGGAAAATTCTATACTCTTTGACTAATCTAGTGAAACGAGCTATGGATTTTGATATTCGAAACCAGTATGCCCGTGCTACATTTATCTAAAATTAATTTTATGCAATAAAAAATCTCAAACTGCATAATTTGTGCCACTTTTATATGAAGCCAATATCTGTATCATAAAAATTTTAAATTGATACACTCATATAACATTTATCTAGTTTGAGATTTTTTGTGATAAGAAAATTAGTTAAGAGTAAATGTGGTATGAGTGTACCGTTCTCAATATTTGGTGATATCAGCCTCATGAATTATATGTAGAATATTAAATTCTTTCTAGTTTTATTGATTTAAAAGAAATAAATAATTAACCGTTTTTCAACATGTCTCTAAAACTTGACACCTCACATATAATAGATCGGTCTCTTGCAGAGGTGGCAAAATAAGTTTTAACCCATATGTAATGGCTCGGTGAGATTGGATGGCCTACAATTTGGCATATGGGTAGGAATGGGTTTAATTAACCAAAAATCAATTATTTAAGGGTTGTAGTGGGTTAGGAAAGAAAGCCACTTTCGAGATATTTAATGAATATATAATGCTAAAATTGTTTATTCAAACCGAATCTTTGTGTGATGTTGGGAGAATTACTAAAAAAAATCCTAAATTTATTGCAATTGTGCCAATTCAGTACTAAACTTTTTTTTTGGCCAATCTAGTCCTAAACATTTTATAATTATGCCAATTCAATCCATCCTACAAAATTGACTGGTCTTGCTAGTTCTCATGTGGACGCCTTGACCATCCAAAGAATGCTAACATGGCATTTTTAAATATTTATTTATTTTTCGAATTTTTAAATATATTTTTTTTGAATTTTTGAATTTTTTAATTCTTTTTTTTTCCCATCTTCTTCTTCCCTTGGCCGACCGGCATCGGCTGGAGGCGAGGGCCAACGAGGTTAGCCTCCCCGGCCACTAGTGAGGCTCGCCCCCACCAGCCGGAGGTGAGGACCAATGACGTCAACGTCGTCGACCACTGGCAAGGGCAAGGCCCCACTAGATCTATCGAAATCAGCGCCGCTGGCCACCGGTGAGGGCGAGGCTCCCTAGATCCGGTGAGCTCGACCCTTGTCGCGCCCGATCCTCGAGTGCGTGCCCATTCCTCTCTGGTCGATAAAAATTATGTGACTTCCTAGGACGAGTCGCCTACTCTTTCATTTTATTATACATACGGAAGCAAAAATAAATCTCATAACAATAATCATCTCGGGATAGAAAAGCAGGACATCACATTCACAATAAACCACACTTTTATAAACATATGGAGTCATTTACACCAGTCTATAACCAAAAGACTAGTTCTCAAAAAGAGGCTGTCCTATCTGACTACTCTTTAGGTCACCTCAGCTCAGCTCCAGGTCCTCCCTCTACAACCCTGAAAATTTTAAGCCCACAACAAGATGAAATATAAATCTCGGCGAGTTCATGGTCTAAGCCCCAATTATGAGGGAAATACACCTAGAAGTGCCCTAACCACACCACTACTCAATTAGCACAAAGGACTTATCTCGCCTCAGTTTCTACCTGCACGTCAGCACAGTTCATATCACATTGCATATAATCAATGCACATAACAACTGGAACACCTCATCAATTCAATTAATCACAAGGGTCCTAATTATAAGGCCAAACCGTTATGACACGTCTCATTCCATGCCACACAGTTTTGTCTCATAATCAGGCGCATCAAACTCAAACAATCATGTGTTCTAATGGTTAATTACACCCCTTAAGGGTACAGCCAACTCTAAATTTGGCGGTCTTCTGGCATTGCCAGGCATTGTCTCATCTCCTTTGAGCACATCGACGTCTCTTAATTAGATGGCTTCCCCGAAGGAGCGTAGGTCAAAAATCTATTGCGACTCAAGTCCCAATGAATGGATAACGTCTGGCTTAACAGTTCGGGATAGTTTCTCTTAACTAACACATAACCAATCAATCTCGGCCCAGGGGCATTTGTGCATTGCACTCATGCCTCAATTAAAATGGTGAACCTAACCTATTTTTTTCATATTAGAAATACACGGTAAAATAGTCGTATGTGGATACACGGTCAATTCACACTAGAAAAATTGATATCCTCCAATTTAAAATCCCACTGGTTTATATAGTATATAAAACTATTTTTGGTGTTAAAACCCGACACCCGAGATTTTCTGAATAAATAATGAATTTCACAAATTTTAGAATTAAATACTCAAAATTCCAAATCAGCACTCGATTTGCACAAATTAACATCCAATTGCATAAACTGAACACACCATTGCAATTAGTACAAAATTCCGATCACTAGCTATCCCGGTCTAATTTTCGAAAAATAATTAATAATTAAATAAATTACCGGAAATTAAATAAATTACAAAATAAATAAATTTAAAGCATTTAATTAAATTAACCTAAACTAACTAAACTAAATAATCTAACTAACAATTAAATCTAACCATCCTTTTTAATTTAATCTAAGTACACTAACTAAATAAACTAACTAATTCCTAACTAATCCACCTAACTAAACTAATTAAACTAACTAAATACTAACTATATACTTAATCTAACTAAGCCATCCTAAGCCTAATTAACCTAATTAATCCACCAATTAGCTAACTAACATACCTCTAAGTGTCATTAGCCCACTAATTAAGGATTAGAATGCAACTCACCGGTTAGCACGAAAATTCGGCTCATGGCAACGGCGGCGCATGGTAGCCAAGACTTGAACTCACGGCGAGGCCGATGGAATGCTCGGACCAGCTGAAAACGGCCAACGAACTTGCTGTTTGGGCTAAGAAAACCGGCACAAAAGCTGCTGGTTTCAGTATTGAAGTGTAAAGGGCCGAAGTGACTTCGAGTGGGCTGGTCGTGCGGGTGATGGACTGCTCGCTTGAAGCTGGACGTGGGGCTTCGAAAGGAGAAATTTCGATGGAGGAAGCAGCTCGATTGCTGCTGGTGACAATGAAATAGAAGCGGTCAAAGATTGGGGGGAAAGGGCGCGCGGCGGTGGGGACGGGGAGGGCTTCACGGCAAGAAGAATTCTTTAGTTGACCGTGTATATGCGTGGCCTGCAGAGGAAAGTCGGTGAGTGGAGGTGGGCGTTTGTGAATGGGGGAGGGGATGAGCGGCTTCGGTGGCGTCGATTCAAAGGGAGAGCAGCGGTCTTCGTCAGAAACAAAATAGAAGAAAAAGAAAGGCAGCAGCTGAGAGAGATGAATGAAAGCGAAGCAGCACCGTGAAGAAGGAGGAAAGAGGAATGACGTGGACGAAGCTGCACCGAATGAAATGAAAAGGAAGAGGCATCCGTGGGGAGCAGCTGGATGGATCGGCTAAGGAGATTGGAACAAAAGGAATTGGTCAAAGATAAATATCTATACATTAAAGCCTTGTCCCCTATTTCTTTCTAGCAAATATAATCCAAGAATTAACTAAATTGATACCAAAATCAGCCCTCAAATCATAGCTCCGAATTTCACTGGTTTTAGAATTCAATTTCATCCTCAAATTCTCAATTTTGAAGTCCAATTCCATTGAAGAAAAATCCCACACATTTCTATAAGTTCCCAACATCCAATAGCTCGGCTAAGTCGAAATTCCTTCAAATGAGCTAAACCGAATTTCCATTCATTTTCCGAATTGATTTTCCGTAAAAATCTCGGAATTTCTGAAATTTTTTTGGAAAGTGAGTCGACGTTCCTAAAATAAATTGTGACATGACAGAACTTTCCATTTTTGAAATTGAGTTCAATTTCGCAGTTAATTTCAATCGACGTGATTTTAGCGTGTCCTAATCTACCAGGTAGCTTTTAGGAATTTTTAATGCAATTAATCCATGGTCGATTATTTTCGAGCCACAACGTACATCTTCGTCTCATTGGCGACTCTTGATTGTTGTGAAAATTTCAAGGTTTCAAATACGGACACCGGTACAAAAATGACAGAAAAATCGGTCTAGTGTCATTCGATAGGAATTTTGCAATTAGGTGGAATCACCCACACACTAATCACATATCTCGATCGAATCGACATATCTCCGATCGCTTTTGACGGTGTCTTAATGATCCTTGCAGATTAGCACGGTTGAACAATCGTTTCTTGTTCAAATTCTCAAGGTTATTGCATTTGGATTCCTTAACGGCTTCACCTAATAGGTTAGTTAACTCGTAAGTAGCCAATTAAGAAAAAAAAGGCTATAGGCACGTTGATGAAAAGCATATTTCATCTCATTGAAATCAGACTCGAAAATCAAGATGTCACGACTCTCGCCAGATCCAACACCTTGCTGGCCACTAGTAAGGGTGAGGCCCCGCCAGATCTAGCGAAGTCAGCCTTGCTGGCCACTAGCAAGGGCAAGGCCCCACCAAATTCGGCGAGCTCAGCCCTCGCCAGATCCGACAAGACCTCGCCCAACCAAGGCGAGGATCGACCTCGCCGACCACCAGTGAGATGTTGGCCAATGCGATGGGCCCATCAGTGGACGACGGGGCGTCGACGGAGCCGTTCGCATTGAGCACGGAGATCTGGAGCATTCGATGCCGGCACCGTCATGGATCCGATCCTGTTCATGGATGATGGCAACTCCCTCTTCAACATCACCTCCCCCAACATGTTCTACTTCACCAACGTGTCCCAGCCATTGCAAACGGCTCGCGCCAACGCCCCGTCATCCGCCAACGGCCTTAGCACGCTGGCCGACATCTCACTGGTGGCCGGTAAGGTTGACCCTCACCTTGGCTGGGCGAGGCTCTGCCGGATCTAGCGAGGCTCGGCCTAGCCCAACCCAACCTTGGCGAGGGCCGAGCTCGCCGGATCTAGCGAGGCCTTGCCCTCGCCGACTCTTGCCTCCAGCCGGCCAAGGGAAGAAGAAGATGGGAAAAAAAAGAAAAAAAAAAGAATTCAAAAATTCAAAAAACATTTAAAAATTCGAAAAAAAAAAACATTTTAAAAATGCCACGTTAGCGTTTGCCAGACAGTAGGTGTCCACATCGGCATCGGCTGGCCAATTTTGGCTGGGTGGACTAAATTGGTACAATTATAAAAGGTTTAGAATTAAATTGGCCAAAAAAAAAATTAGGACTGAATTTGTACAATTGTAATAGGTTTATGACTTTTTCAGTAATTCTCCCGTGTGATGTCAAGCCGAGAATATTGGAATTCTTCTAGGGCATGGGTAATTTCATAAAAATTGTTGGTTAGGACCAAAAAAAAAAGTTGACGCTTTAATACAGGACATAAAGAAAGTGTAATCAATCTAAAAGCTCATGGTTTTGCAAAGTCCAAAATCAACTTCCACAATAATGTCCGCAACTCACATCAAATAAAATTATATAGGCAGAAAAAATAATTTATTTATAGACACCTTCACTTCTCATTACACAACCCGACTCTAACCTATTCACGCACGTGTTCTAGTCCGTTAGCTCGGTGCTCACTCACATCTCCATGTTGCTAAATTGCCACACAAAGTCCTAACCTATGACTCGTTCCATTTGATCTTGGGAACCAAATGTACAGCTTCGATGGAAAATTCTCCACTCTCTCATGATCTAAGGAAACAAGCCACAAATTCACAATATATGATAGCTAATAACAATGGGTTCGGAGAAAGATGGGAAATGTCCTAGTCGCCTCAACTAGTCGTTAACCTCACACGTCAAGAAGGTATTAATCAAATCTCTAAAATAATTTCTTTTTTTTTTTAAAGTAGAGAATTAGGCCCCGCCCAAGCCCATGCAGGCCTCCGTGCAGTCACGGGCATGGGAGACAAAAGGAACGTGCCTTGTCGACTTTTTTTGACTTCGCGGAATATTCGTAGAACCCATCCTTCATTTGGTCTTGGGAACCAAATGTAAACGCAATTGGATGAGGAAGGAGACGCTTTGACACGACGAAGATGGAAAGGGCAATGGAGAGAGTTGGGTGCGTCACGCACGGTGCCGATTCGGCTCCCATGGTTTACTGATGATGCAGGTTCGAGAGCAGCGAGATGGTGGGGACTTTCCTGGAGTCGGCGCCCTTCCTGGAGGAGTCGTGGAGGCTGTGCAGCTTCGTGGCGGACCGACGCGGCGAGGGCGCGTACCTGGCGTTCTCGGGCGTCCAGGTGATGGACGGGTCCGAGCCGAGCTGCGGGACCCTGATGGCGCTGGGCAAGCGTGGATTGGAGCATCTGTTCTTGCCGTTGGAGTGCAACGGCGATGGCGACGGCGAGGGGACGGTCAAGGCAGATGCCGGATTCCTCCGTCTCTTCCTGGAATTTTTCCAGCGACAGGATTTCCAGAACCAGGTACGCAGTCCTTTTTGCCTCGTTTATCTTCAACTTAGAAGACTGGCTATACGTGAATTTGTTCTTTTCTGTGGGTAATTATGTTACATCTTTCATCAGTCGAACATCATCAACTTTGACGAAAATATGGTTTAGCTTCCAGTCACCCTCCTGATAAATTGATCGGTCTTTGGATTTTGCATATCTTGTGATTCATAATCTGGATTGTTTGTTCATCAGTCAAGTCTGTACCTACTATACGTGAATATGGCATTTCAAGAGCCCAGCTACTTGATTTTCAAAGCAGAAAAGAACCAAGATAATGGCGGTGGGTAGGAAAGGGTATAAACATTTGCTCGGCAGACTTAACTGTTGAGAGTATTTCGAAAGGCATGTGTCTCTCGGCATTTTCTCGTCTCGCATTGCTTCCAGAGTCATTCTTTTCTTCTCTTTTAACAGGGAGTTCATTTGATGTACCTGATAACAACATGAAAAGAGTGTTGAGTTTGATAGCATGAGATTGCAATATTCGTTTTTACCAAAGTTAATATATTTTTAAGTTATTCTAATGTGATTTAATCTTTCAAGGACTTATCTGGAAAAACACACTGTGAATTTGTTTTTCACCGGGGAAAAGAAGCAAAAGAATGCATGATGAGACAAATATCCCCTTAAACATCTGCTATAGATATAAAATAAAGGTGTAAATGAAAAGAAAATGTTTGTTTGCTAACACATGAATTTCACAAGTCCTCCTAATTTGAATGGATTTGGTAGGATTTAAAATTTACATAAAATGCTAATTAAGATTCTAGTTCTTAATCCTTATGTGTGAAGGAGAAGTGAGGCTGTAATTAACTAAGAACTCTTGAAAATCTATTGACCATCCCTCATTCAGAAAATGCTGCTTCTAATCTCTCGTCTACTAGAAAGCAGAATAGAAAATCATCTAGAGCAACAGGGATGTGTCAACTATCAAGGTTTCTTCTGAATAACCATATTGTTTTGTTGATTTTACCAGTCACAAACAGCGAGACAGTCTTATTGAATTGTGCATGACCGCTGGAGACTGTTTTGAGAGATTAAGCTGGTACAGTAGATATATACATCGGACAGTTCCTGGACAATACTAAATTACTAATCTGGGTTATTTTTGTTCTTCATATATCACATTCCTTGGCCATGTGTTGGAAATCTAGATGTAGCCTTTCTGCAAAGCCATTACTGTATTGTATTATGTAGCGGTAAATTGTCGATGTTGTCTCCACAGTCATCAGTTATTTCTTTTTTAAGGGAAGTCATTGACATTAGTCATACCGGCATACTTGAAGTAATAAAAAATTGCCCTTGGGTCTTGCATGTATTAAGTTTTCCTCAACTCTAGCTCTCGTTCAGAGAGTAAAACACTCGAAATCCTTCAAGCATTGAGCTGCTTTTTGTGTGCAAATTCAGGAATTACTAGGAAAAGTTAAGATGATTATCCTCACAGGCCATTCCTTTGGAGCAACAACCGCCTCTCTCACTGCTCTTTGGCTCCTTTCCCAACTCCAGCCCATCGCATTTCCCATCTCAGTCCTCTGCCTCACCTTCAGCACTCCCTTGCTTGGCAACGAGTCCCTTTCCCGAGCCATTCCCCAAGAAAGATGGGGCAGGAGCTTTTGTAACGTTGTCTCAAAGCTTGACATAGTGCCAAAACTGTTCTTTGCTCCACTAGCCTCTTTGACTCCTCAATTGCACTTGCTGCTTCAGTTTTGGCAAGTCACTACGGATTCACCCAGTTTAGAACAGCTTGCTGGAGAACTGCAAAAACAAAATTTTGATAAATTCTTCGGCAATGTCAAGGATTGTGTTAAAGACACCACACAATCAGAAGAAGAGGCGAGGAACAATTTGTTTTGGCTATTGGGAAGCTACCTATTCTTTTCAGAAGAGGGGGCAATCTGTCTGGATAATGCAACATCTGCTGTTAAGATGATGCATTTGATGCTCGAGATAGTCTCTTCAGCTTCCAGGTTTGAGGATCATCTGAAGTATAGTTATTATACAGGGCTATTTTCTTCGCAATCCCTGAAAAGGATAAACATCAACAGCCTCTCGAGTCAAGCTACAAAGCTAATGTCTTCTTGGCATTACAATCCTCAGGAATAGATCCACAGGTAATTAAATGCTTCTCAAATCCACACGAGACACTATCTTCTTGGCTTTCTAATCCAACTCAAAAGTATAGTCTACAATGCCCTTATTTTGACGGATTTTCTTGGAACAACCACTCTCTAATACGAGGGGCAGAACTCTCTCTCACTCTCTAATACAAGTGCACCCAGAATGATGTAAACTTATACTAAGACATCTTTTTGGTAATCGCTGAATGATAAGTCCTTAGTCTTCACTTTGTGGGTTGTATCTTTAATCACTGGGCAGGGTGACAATATTTCAAAACAAGCTAAGGATTGCCTGCAGATGGCTCCGCATATGGGATGTTCACCAAACCTGAACAATGCTCATCTAGCTATTGGACTATCTAAGATAATGCCCTGCAGGGCACAACTTGAGTGGTACAAGGCACGCTGCAACAAGTCCAAGGATCAACTTGGGTATTGCAACACATTCGAGATATTTGAAGCATCTAGGAGGGAGTCCATGGTCGACTTGAACCCATTTTTACTCACTTCATTCTGCAATGATGTCATACACATGGCAGAACAAAATGGACTCTCGCACAATTTCCACCACATGTCCAATTGGATTGATGCGTCCCATTTCTACGGGCTCCTTGCCAAGCCATTGGAAATCGGCCACTACTATCGTTTTGGTATGCACCAGGAGAATGGAATGGAAGGAATAGGAAAATTCCAGATTTTGGACAAGATGGTGGAATTGAACAATTGCTGTTGTGGCGCAAGAACCACAACAAAATAACAACAAAAGGAGTAGGAGCAGGTATGCAAGCTTGACTCAAGATTCTGTGTTTTGGGCAAGGGTGGAGGAAGCGACAGACTAGCTCAAGATTGCGGAAGAGGAAATCACTTGCTATAACTATTGTGGTATGCATCGGGAGAAGGGAATGGAAGGAATAGGAAATTCCAGATTTTAGACAGATGGTGGAATCGAACAATTGCTGTTTGTGGCGCAAGAACCACAACAAAATAAGTAGGAGCAGGTATGCAAGCTTGACTCAAGATTCTTTGTTTTCAGCAAGGGTGGAGGAAGCAAAGGACTGGCTCAAAATTGCGGAAGAGTCCCAAATAAGTTGGAACTCCTTTTGGCGAACATCGACGGTTTCAAGAAGTACGCAGAGGGGCTAATTGAGAGGAAGGAGGTGTCTATAGATATTCTGGCTAAGAACTCAAGTTACAGATTATGGGCTAAGGATTGGAAAGCTTTGAAGTTGAAGCTTCTGTAGCCATCTTCTGATCCTAAGAACTCAAGTTACAGATTATGGGCTAAGGATTGGAAAGCTTTGAAGTCGAATTTCCTGCGGCCACCTTCTGATCCTGCTCTGAATGGAATGGATTGTGATTAAAGAAAGATTAATGACATTCATCATTGTTTATGTGGAGATCATCATCTCTGGTGTGATTGTGCTCAATGCAGACAACTGCAGAATAAGGAAATGTCAAATGGGGAAGCTCCATTTATTTATTGCAGCAACAGTGCAGTTGAATTTGATTATTGGTTCGTACCAAAAATTATTCGTACGTCGGTCAAAGGATGCTCAATCCCACAATTGTGTAGTATGTTCAGCAACTCTCTCTCGCCCCCTCTCCCTCTCCCTCTTTCCCCTCTGAATGGAATGGATTGTGATTAAAGAAAAATTAATGACATTCATCATTGTTTATGCGGAAATCATCATCTCTGGTGTAATCGTGTTCAATGCAGACAACTGCAGAATAAGGAAATGTCAAATGGGCAAGCTCCATTTATTTATTGCAGCAACCCTACAGTTGAATTTCATCATTGGTTCGTGCCAAAAAATTTATGATGTACGTAGTTCAAAGGATGCTCAATCCTACTCTCCCTCTCTCTCTCTCTCTCAATTGAGACAGACTCTAAATAGTTCAAAGAATCATCTGGGCTTTTAGGGAGTATTCTGTTTTCAGTGTATTATCTTTGCACTTGTGGAAAAGTCTCTGCTTTTTGCTGCGGATTTGCAATTTCGCATCGTTTGCCCCTCCTTTTATTGATCATTCGTTTCTTGCATGTACAGACTTTTACGGGGTTGAGTCATTTGTCGTGAAATTGACGGCACTTGATTGATGCTGATGTGCTCATGAGCGGTTTCGGGTTTTGTAGAGGCTCTGTGTGATTATGATAAGGTTTCAAAAATTTGTATGAAAGCTGGGAGCCATTTTCACGAGGTCTGTTCGTATAAATGCCCACATATCGGTTCCTGGGGTTTCTCCAGGAATCCGGAGAAAGCACCTCGCAAATTCTTGGGGGACAAGAAGATGGTGCCTGATTCAGATCCTCCAAGCCTTAAGGACACTGATCGTTTGCATCAATTATTCGATTCAAGGTCCTATCGTAGACTTATTAACCCTTTACCTGCAATGACTTCTTACTTTGTAGTTATCTTCCCAACTGTCTTGTTTCTTAGTGAGACGTCTGTTCCCTGACTGAATTCATGTTACTTATATGTCTAAATTGGCTTGCAGTACAAAGCTTGTGGTTTTGACTGGAGCTAGAATGAGCACGGAGTACGGTAATCCCGGTTATAGATGGTTCTTTAGTTATGTTTAGAATGATATTCAACATTTAGCAGACATTTCAATGGATGGACATCACTGATGGGTGGAAATGTATCATTTTAGAGATGATTTGACGTGTAACAGCCACTGTTCTCATTAATTTGTTCTAAACTAATTATATCAAAGACGGTTTGAGTGTTCTTTCACGGCTATCCTAATTTTTTTAATTTGGACAATTAAGTGATGGGCAAGAACCGGAAGAAAGGATGCTGCATCATTTTTTATGCCCAACGCTAATCTTCAAATTATGCACTTTGCATAACCTTGTATTATATATGTATTTTCAGCATATGTAGTCAAGTTTGTATGATTGCACTCTCATGTCAAGCTTTCGTGCTAATGTGATAATTTGTAATTTTGTCTCCACCGTATTTATTTTGGAGTGGCTCTTTCATAGCTAAGACAAACCCTTCTAACTTTTATTTGTTTTATGCAGTCCAAATGGGGCTTACAACACCGATTTCAAACCAATTACCCATCAAGTGATCTGAAGGCACGTGCTGGGATTTGCAGCTTCCCTGATTCTCTCTCTTTCTCTCTCTCTCTCTCTCTCTCTTCGGTTTGCTGATTTCATTATGTAAATAGCAACATGATTTCATTATGTAAATAGCAACACTGTGCTTATTATGAAGAGATGAAGTGAATATGCATGGACAGTTCAATAAGAAAGCAAGTTGTGGAGGTTAATTTTGGATGAGGAAGAGGCAGAAATGAAATAGGTGGTGAGAATTGGAAGCCAACTCATTTAATTGAAAGAGCATTTTCCATAGGGGACATTTTTATCGTGCGAATGTCTTTGGGGTACTCCAATTGGAAGTATCATAAAATCAGGATTGGGCTCATGCATAAGAAAATAAGGGAGGACATGGAAGGAAGTAGGTTGGATTTGTGGTTCTTGCGAATGATATGATACTATGGAAAGTACGAAAACGTGTTGTAACTAGCTGACTTTGCATATGGAGAAGCTTTGTTGTCGGTTCTTGCTTAAATAAAATCTTTTCAGTTTCTTCATGGGGCTTCTATGTTGTTTTCATCTTTTTAACTGTCTAACCGTGCCTAAGATCTTTAGTGTCTCTCGATTTTTTACTCCAATTTGATTACAATTCATTACGAGTTTGTTCATTCTAAACGGGCCGTAGGCAATATTGGGCAATGAGCTATGCTAGGCAAAAGATCGCTTTAAGTGCCAAAAGTTTGCATAAATGAACACTTAAGTGCAAAAAGTTATGAAAGTGATACGTAAATGCCAAAAGTTACGAAAGTGACACTTAAGTGCCAAAATCGAAACAAAATAGATCAATTAAGTGTAAATTCGGCCAAAATGCGACATCCGGTAATTTCGTTGAAGTAAGTGCAAACGACGTCGTTTTGCCCACTAACGTAGCTAGACAATACAAAAACGACGTCATTTTGGTACGACACGGTAAAAAATTAATATAAAAATTAATTAAATTAAATTTAAAACTAAATTTATTTAAAAAAAATTTAAAATACAAATACAAATATTAAAAATTTTAATTAAAAAAAAAAAAAAAAGGGAGATGGTTGAGGGTGAGCCCTCGCTATCGCTACCTCCCCACCACCACTAGGAAGGGCCAACGACGGAGAGGGGAGGATTGGCCAAGGTCGCCAAGCCTTGGCCAAGGCCGGCCACCACCGACCGGCGCGGTGAGGGCCCGCGAGCCCTTGTCCCAATCCGAGGTGAGGGTTGCAGCCCTCGCCTAGATCCAACAAGGGTTAGTGGCCCTCGCCTAGATTGAGGCGAGGGCTCGCGGGTCCTCACGCCGGTCGGCCAAGGTCGGCCGACCCTTGGCCAAGGCCCGATGACCCCAACCGACCCTCCTCCTTCATCATCGGCCCTTCCCGACGGCGGCGGGGAGGCAACGACGACGATGGAGAGGCGACGGAGGTGAGGGCTTAGCCCTTAGGCCCCTCCCTCCTTTTTCTTTTTCAAGTTTTTGTATTTTTTTAAATGTTTTAAATAAATTTCGTTTAATTAATTTTTATATTAATTTTTTATCACTTCAGCACCAAAACGACGTCGTTTTACACTTGTTTTGTCGGAAAATCGCTATGTCAGCATTTTGGTCAAATTAACACTTAAGTGATCCATTTTGTTCTGATTTTAGCATTTAAATGTCACTTTCATAACTTTTAGACTTAAGTATCCTTTTGTGCTAACTTTTGGCACTCTAGGGGTCGGGTGTCAGCTATGCTGGACGAAGAAGGTTTACCACATCGCAGCCTAGTGCAGCTCATTATGCCCTAGCGTCTCTTGAAAAGGCTGGTCGAGGAAATTTCATGATTACCGAAAATGTTGTCAGGTAACTGGATGTGGAAATTTTGTGACCTTTTCAGAAATTGGAGGATGAAGTTGCACCATCGCGCTGGTAGCAATCCACTGGAAATACATGGGACTGTTTATGCTGTAATATGTAAAGATTCTGGATTTCCTTTTTGCCGGAATTTGTTCCAAGAAGAGGTGAAGGCTCTCAACCCAAAGGCGCTCTCTTAGAACTTACTTTTTTCTGGTCCTATTGCATTTTCTTCCATTCTGCTGAATTCAATCCCAAAACATTCATAAGGTTCCACCAAAATTCCTCTTTCTTTTTAATCTAGTGTGTTCGCAATAGTAGGCAGCTGCAATAGAAAGAATGGAACATGGAAACCCTGGTTCAGCCAAGAGCTTTGGTATGAAGCAGAGGTCCAATCGTGACATTGAGATAGATGAGAATTTCTAGGAGGAAGATTTAAGCATCTCCACTCGAGAAAAATGTGGTGGGGTGCTTAAAAGAAACGAATAATTAACTGTTTTTCAACATGTCTCAAAAACTTGGCCCTCATATATAATAGATCGGTCTCTTGCAGAGGTCGCAAAATGGGTTTCCTACTCATATCCAATGGCTTGGGTTAAGATTGGGTTGTCTAAAATTTGGCATATGGGTAGTAATGGGTTTAATAAACCAAAAATCAATTATATATGAGTTCTAGTGGGTTCAGAAAGAAACCCACTTTCAAGATATTTAATGAATTATGTAATGAAAGTACAAGTCAAGGTTGTTTGTACTAGACCAAAATATGGGAGATGTCAAGCGGAGGATATTGGAATTCTTCTAGGGCATGGATAATTTCGTAGAAACTATTGGTTGGAAAAAAAAATTGACGTCTACAATATTCCACAAACTGTTATTTATCACTAGCTATACGTTGAAAATTCAAAAATCTATCCTTATAGAATTTTATTTTCTATCCAAAATATATTGGCCGAAATTAGCGATGGCTTAGTGTGCAAGTTGTGCAAGTTGGGAGGTTTACTTTGTCTAATATTAGACATAAAGAATGTGTAATCAATCCAACAACTCATGGTTTACATAGTTATAAATCAACTTCTACAAAAACGTCCGCACTTGCAATGGCTGAAAATATAAAGACAAAAAAAGAATTTATTTATCGACACCCTCGCTTCCCATTCCATAACCACCACATCTCCAAGTTGATCGAGTGCCACACAAAGTCTTAACCCATGACTTGATCCAAACACCCAAGCTCCCTCATCGACTCGACGAGCAAGTCCACGAAGTTGCTCACTCCTCAAATGCAACAATTTATGAGAAAAGTTATTAAGAATTAAGCCTAGACTAGGTCAAGTATCTACTAAGTCCAAATTGGATATAGGTCACTAATTTTTGTATTGTGTTATTGGACCAATTTGGGTAGGCCTGTTTTCAACCTGTTCGGATTTGGTAGGCCTAGTCTCTTGCAAATTAAACATTCACAAACCAATCTAAATCTTATATTCATGTGTCTCGAGAGAAAATCTCCACGTAGATTGAGAGTCTGAGGCTCATTCTAATAAATCTTGAAAAAAAAAATGAGTAATTTCAATGAGAAATTTTCACTCTCTCATGATGAAACGAAGGATTCACTAGATATTACTGCTAATGATAATGAGTCTGGAGAAAGATGAGAAATGCTATAGTCACCTCAAGTAGTTGCGAACGTTATGCGAGAAGAAGGTACTAATCAAATCTCTAAAAATAGGGAGAGAAAGGGAGAGAAAAAAGGGAAGGGAGAGAAAAGGGGGGGTGGTTTGCTAGGGAAGGAGAGGATTAGGCCCAGCCCCA
The DNA here is from genome assembly GCF_016545825.1 of Eucalyptus grandis. Lineage (NCBI taxonomy): Eukaryota > Viridiplantae > Streptophyta > Magnoliopsida > Myrtales > Myrtaceae > Eucalyptus > Eucalyptus grandis. The sequence goes on from NC_052620.1 coordinate 2,373,245, forward strand.
CAGGCTTGGGAGACGAGGGACCGTGCCCCGCATGGCTGATTGTTTCTTCCAGGCTTGGGTCGGCATGGCCCAATTGCTGGTCCCAAGTTTTGGTGCTGCGAACGTTATGCGAGAAGAAGGTACTAATCAAATCTCTAAAAATAGGGAAAGAAAGGGAGAGAAAAAAAGGGAAGGGAGAGAAAAAAGGGGGGTGTTTGCTAGGGGAAGGAGAGGATTAGGCCCAACCCCACAGGCTTGGGAGACGAGGGACCGTGCCCCGCATGGCTGATTGTTTCTTCCAGGCTTGGGTCGGCATGGCCCAATTGCTGGTCCCAAGTTTTGGTGCTGCAAAATTATATATCCCCGCCCTCAATTGTATAGGGAAGAGCCTCGTCATCTTTTCTGTTCACTTTTTTTATTTTTTGGGCGTAAGCAGGAGTTAATTTAATCTTGTGATAAAAGCTATGTGCGCTACTCTACGTATATTCTTACGCAGTTTTCTTGTTTATCCATTTACAGCACATTGTTTCGATGAAGTCCCACTTTGAGCAATCCAAGTATATAATCTCTTTCGATGTGAGTCATTTGCATAATTTTGCATTACCAAAAGCCACTTGCTTTACCAAAGCCTTTACTATTGGTGTCACCTCTCAAAAATCGTCAATCCTACCAGCACATTGTCATGATAATGTAATGAAAATTCCATTTGCATACAACTCATTTGAAAATTTAAAGAATTGATGTAATATATAATGTCAATACCACTGAAAATTCCAAACTTGTACTTTTGCGATAAATTTAATCCAAACTAATTTTTTAATCACAAAAAATTACAAATCAATACATTTGTGATAGTTTTACCATCCATTAGTTTCTATTAAATTAAATTAGTACCACCAAAAACTATAAATTAATATGCTTATGTCCAACAGATGGCAGAACTCTAAATTGATACACCTGTCAATTGCCACATGTTATGTAACTCAGTAATTTAATAATAAAATTTAATAGAAACCAATGGTGTCAATTTGGGGGTTTTCATGATATCATCCCTCATATTTATTAAGCATAGGGATCTTGTTAAAGAGCGAATTCAAAGCATTTATTAATTTACCAAGAAAACATTTATCAGAAGAGCGAACTGATCGTTGCAAAACGTTTGCTTACTTCGTTTTTCTGAACCTCAGAAAGTTTGGATTGCTTTGCTGACCGTTCCCTGACGCGGCTGCGCATCTTTCCTGCGAAAGGACCATCAAAGAAGAGCGAAATTGCGACATTATTATATAATAATCGACCGTTGACTGTCCTCCTTTTCTCTCAGACGAAGTCGTTTATTCTAATATGTCGAGCCGTATTTATTTTGTGATCATTCAACTAATACACAACATAGTAGAATAAATACTATAGTCTATAACAGAATTAGATATACTATGTATATACAAATGACCGATAAATTTACATGCTTCAATACGATTGGGTATGAAAAAGGAAAATATTAGATGTAACTTATATGCTTTCTTTCTTCAACAGATTTTCCTCTGTTCTTTTTCATTGATGGAAATAAAATCTTTGCTTATACAAGGGTAAAATGTATTCATTTTTCTCAATATAAAGGAAATAAGTAAAGAACTGTTGTTTTAATTATACGTGAAATATTAAAACTTTCAGTTTTCTTGATTTAAAAGTAACAAAGTAAAAATTGCTTTTCAAAAGACTTGGTCCTCAATAATCGACTTTTCATATAGCCAATTGGCACATGCAAAATAAACCTCCACAAGCCAATCTAAATCTTATATCTAAGTGTCTTAGAGAGAAATCCCTGCATATAGTAGAGCTTCAATTGCCATTGCTAACCATATCTTGTGAATTGGCCGCTCAATTTCATAAGATCTTGTGAACAAAACGTGTAATTTTGATGAAAAACTCTCTACTCTTTCATTAATTTAATGAAATGAGTTGTGGATTTTGATATTCTAAGCCGGTACACCCATGCCACTTTTACTCCCAAATTAATATTTGTGTCATAAAAAAATTTAAATTGCTTAATCTATGATATATTTACTCGAAACTAATATCTATATCATAAAAAATTCTAAATTGATACACTTATGCAATATTCATCTAGTATGAAATTTTTGCAATACGAAAATTAGTTTGGAGTAAATGTGGTATGAATGTACTATTCTCATGTATTTGGCGATATTAGCCCAATGAATTATCTATGGAATATTAAATTCTTTCTAGTTTTGTTAATTTAAAAGAAACAAATAATTAAATGATTTTCAACATGTCTCAAAAACTTGACTCTCAAATATAATAGATTGCTGTCTTCTAGAGGTGGCAAAATGGATTTCGACTCATATTTAATGGCTTGGGTGAGATTGAGTTGTCTAAAATTGGGCATATGGATAGGAATGGGTTTAATAAACCAAAAATCAATTATTTACGAGTTGTAGTGGATTAGGGAAAGAAACCTACTTTCAAGACATTTAATGAAAATATAATGTTAAAATTCTGAGAGAATGACACTAGAAGTGCTTAAACCTATGTATAATGCTCACTTTAGTATCATAAGTTTCTTTTAAACCACTCAAATGACAAATTTTTTGAAAAAAAAAATGATCTTTGCATTACCAACTCCAGTTTGTTTAGTCAGAAATCTAATGTGACCCTTTTTTTTTATTAGTATCTTAAACCAATGTGGCTCACCCAAGAGTCCAATTAACATCTAAACCCTAAAATGACAGCATCTAGTACCTTTCTATCAACTAAGAACTCCAAATCCCCAAATTGAAAGAGAACCCCTCAATTTCAAACCCTTACCACCATTGAACCCAAATTCACTCCTCATTTCGATTTGCCCTGAAATTAACACATTAATCTTGTAAGTAGAGGGCAGGAGCTTTAATAGTGACTCACAACCCCAATTTTGTCACACTCCAATTCTCGGGTGCGCGCCCATCCCTCATTTGGTCGATATAATAGCAACGTCCTAGGACGCATCGCCGACCCGTTCATTTTAAATACGCATGCAGAAACAGATATAAATCCCTAGATAATAAAGCAATGGGATAGGAAAGTAGGACTAAATTCCGAAATTTCAAAAACAACTACACTTATACACATTGCAAACCAATGCTCATATATATAGAGTGGATTACTAAGTCATATTCAACTTAAACAAGTTCAAAATCAAGGTCTACAAGCAAGGGTGGGGGTTCCACAACCTACGAGTCCTCGTCCTCTTCTTCATCATCCTCCACACTCCAACTGGAGTCTTTAGCAAACTGCACTGGATTTCCGAGATCTTCAAAATCCAGGTCTGCTGCACCTAGGGACCTGAAATGTTGTCCCACAACCGGGATGAGACTATGTCTTAGCAAGTTCTACCCCCTAAGACCCAATTAAGAAGCCAATACACCTTAGGCTGCCTAAGCACAACACGAGTTAGAGAACTTACCTTGGCCTCAGTTCCACCCTGCAAATCAATGTTATTTACATATGCCTTATATCACATCACTTAATCAATTCATAACATCATATCATTCAATCATTGAATCACATTAAATCCACGTTTAGATCGAATCATCGATCAATCGACCTAATCGATTACATATCTTCTCGACCCCTTTTTTGGTCGGCTCATCTCATTTACTCAAGTTCACTGCTAAATTACGGCTCAATGAACACAGCCTACACAGTCATCTCGAATACTCAACTTCAATGCTGAATAGTCTATCCTTAAGTCGATCATTGAAAACATCAACGTTCTTTATAACTAGTCACACAATTCGTGGATCTTCAACAATAAACACTTGCTCTTAATCGCCACTTGATTGAGTTAGCGATAATCAATGCACAAACTCAACAAACCATCCTTCTTCTTTACAATCAAAACTGGTGTCCCCCAAGATGGTGTACTAGGACGTATGAATCCCTTGTCCAACAATTCCTTCGGGATTACATAACTGAAATATCTTCAATTTTCAGTTCCTCAACTGTCATATCCACGATAGTCGCTAGGTAACATTGACAACTCCCGTCTAACAAACGGGTTGCCTCTTGCAACAAGATTAGGGAAATCTAGGTTCCTCCTCGACTTTTGATAAATTCGAAATTTTTCCTCCTTCGACGGATTAAACTATATCGCATTGCAACAACAATTTATTATAACAAAATCTACTCAAGCCATTATACATGGTATCAAAGTTATACATAGGCAGAATATTCAAGTACAACTATAACCAGTGATTCTCCTTTCTATGACTTCATTACAACAACTAAGGTTCTATAAACTTAACCAAAATTCTGCTGCGCCACTTTGATAAATTGTCCTGGGGACACTACCCTTCCTACTCAGTGCACAACTCAATTTATCTCTGAGCTGGCTGCCCATTCAATCTACCATACTGTGTATTCTGCGGTGCAATTTCTCGGTTCTGACCCATCTATGGTGGTGGCGGTAACTGATGCGGTCTCCCCTGTCTTCTGGGACAATCCCTGGCTATGTGACTCAATTGGCCACACCCAAAACAAGTACCCGGTCTAGAATGCCATGAGGCGAATTCGTGTTGCCTTCCACACAGGTGACACATGCCATTCTGGCTAGACCCTGTCTTTTCAATTCCACCCTCCCTGTTGGGCGGAACTTGGAATCTTCCTCCAATTATGGGCCTCTTCCCATGGCGGATCCCTTCTCGGTGTGCTGTAACCCTCGATCCAGACGAGGCGACTCTTTCATTCTGATCTTTCTTGATCTTCTAGGCTCTTCGATATAGATCGTTGTAAGTCTTTAGATCCAAGAGGACCAAGGTGCTTCTCAAGTCTGGTTTGAATCCATCTTTAAACCTTCTTGCTCGGTTTACAGGGTTCTCAATTAGCTCAGGGGCATATCGCAAGAGTTCGGCGAACTTCGCCTCGTACTCATCAACGGTTAGGGAACCACAGGCGAAGACTTTGAAATTCGGCCATCTTCACCTCCCACGCGTCTCGGAGAAATACTTATCATTGAAGGCTTCAAGAAAAATGTTCCACTCTTAAACAGCGCCTTCTGGAAAGATCGCTTCTCGAGTAGTCATCCACCAAGTATTTGCAACTCCCTCCACCTGGTAAGTTGCTAAGACTACTTTCTCCATCTTGTTGCACATCGGCGGTGCAAATGCTTTCTCGAGTTTCGAACCCACAAGGCGGCGGCTTCGGGATCTCTGTCCCGGTGAACTAAGGTGGGTGCAATTTCAAGAATTGCTCCACCAGCTTGTGGATTGGTCTTTCAAATACCACAACTCCGGCGGACCTCCAATAGGTACGGCGAGATGCAACGACCGGGCGGCTCACGCGTGCGGCAACAACGACTTGAGTGGCTACTTGGTTATGAGCCTGCCAATCCATTCTGTTACCCAAGACTTCAAGTACACGCATGATCCCGTCAAACCTGGGATCATCAAGGGCTACTACTCCAACACCAACAAAAGGCGATGCTACTCCACTGGCACTAGCCTGTGCCTATGCCCTACCTCTGCCTCGGGTATTGATCCTAGTCAGCGCTCTACCCCAAGTCACGGCCCTACTGCCCTCTTAGCAGGAGTCCTTGGCTCCTGATCACTCATGGTATAGCTTTAATTTACTAACACCTATTTCCAATTCAACACCAAATTAGAAATGGAGCGATTCAAACAACGAGCAATTATAGCATTCAACTAACACAAACATGCACCAACATGAATTTAAAGGCCTTTTTTATTACTATCCCAAGACCCATCGGTCCTTCTCACACCAATCTTGAATCTCGTTCTGATATCACTTAAATGGGGATGTCACGCCTCGATCCTCGAGCGCACGCCCATCCCTCATCTGGTCGATATAATAGCGACGTCTAGGGACGCATCATCGACTGTTCATTTTAAATATGCATGCGGAAGCAGATATAAATCCCCAGATAATAAAGCAATGGGATATGAAAGTATGACTAAATTCCGAACTTTAAAAAACAACTACACTTATATACATTACAAACCAGTGCACATATATATAGAGTGGATTACTAAGTCATATTCAACTTAAACAAGTTAAAAATCGAGGTCTACAAGTAGGGGTGGGGTTCCACAAACTACGGGTCCTTGTCTTCCTCTTCATCATCCTCCACACTCCAACCGGGAGTCTTTAGTAGACCGCACTAGACTTTCGAGATCTTCAAAATCCAGGTCTGTTGCACCTAGGGACCTGAAATGTTGTCCCACAATCGAGATGAGATTATGTCTCAGCAAGTTCTATCCCCTAAGACTCAATTAGGAAGCCAATACACCTTAAGTTGCCTAAGCACAACACAAATCGAGAGAACTTACATTGGCCTCGGTTTCACCCACCCAAATCAACGTTATTTATAGATGCCTTATATCACATCACTTAATCAATTCATAACATTAGATCATTCAATCATTGAATCACATTAAATCACGCTCGGATCGAATCATCGATCAATCGACCTAGTTGATTACATGTCATATCGACCCATTTTTTGGTCGGCTCATCTCATTTACTCAAGTTCACTGCTGAATTATGGTTCAGCGAGTACGGCCTACACAATCATCTCGAATACTCAACCCCAACGCTGAATTACAACTCAGCGAGCACAACTTACTAAAACTTTAGCGGTAATGCTAAATTACGGCTCATCGGGCACGGCTTACTAATTTTTCAGCGGTTAATGCTGAATTTCGACTCAGCGGGCACAACCAATTCCAAATTCAGTGGTAATGCTGAATTACGGCTCAACGTGCACAACCGATTCCAAGTTCGGTGGTGGTGTTGAATTATGGCTTAGCGTGCATAATCTAGATTAGGTGGTAACCTATGGTCCAATGAACATAACCATACTTTGATGGTAATGCTGAATTACGGCTCAACGAGCACAACCAATTCAAATGCGGTGGTTTCCATGCCCTATTCCACACTATTACACACCCATCATACATCATTTCATCTTTCAATAGTCTTCTCAATGCGACTAATAACTCTCACACGATTAATTACCCTCTACCAAGGAATGTGTGCACACTTAGAATCCTCAATCAAAATAATAATTTGTCTATTTCTCTTGTATTAACGATAGCCGATAAAAATTTATTGTGTGTGGGTACACGATCGACCTTAACCAAAATATCATATTTTTCTTTCCATAACTCCCACATTTTCTGTAGTCCACTCAAATATTTTTGGCATTATCAATTGATGTCCGATTATTTTTCAATTAATAACCAACATTATTTAATTTAGGAAATAAATCCCAAATTCACAAATAATTCATTTCAACATAAAATAAAGCTCAATTAAATAAACGGACTGCATCACGATCATTAGCATAAAATCTCGGTTGTTGGCTATCCCAGCCTAATTTCTGGAAAATAAATGAATAATTAAATAATTTCGAAAAATTTTAAATAAATACAATAAATCCAATTTAGGCCCGTAATGCTTGATTGGAAGCCAAGACGAGCCTGGAAAATTACCGAGACTCGTTCAGTAAATAAAAACATGAGTCTACTTGCTAATATCACTAATCATTTGCCTAACATGCATTAATAAGACTCTAAACTAATTGATCTACTCTAATCTATCCACCTAATTGCATTTAATTAAATCTAATCAACCCATAAGCATCATTAGCCTACTAAAAAGGGATTAGTGAGCAAAACTCACTTGATTGAACGCGAAGACTAGAGACCGCGATGACCGCGTGACGGCAGCCGAAATCCAAATTTTCGACAATGTCGACGGACACTCGGACCGGGCCCAACAGGCCTTGCAAGCCCACAGCAACTACTGGGCTTGGTTTGGACTTGGGCTGAACTTGGGCCTGGGCTTCGCAGGCTTCAATTGGCTGGACCAAGAGCTGAATTGCGGGCTTGGACTTCAATTATTTGCTTGGCTGAACTGCAACTTGTTTGGGCTTGAAAACTGGACTGAAGATGGCTCATGAGTAAGTGGGCTGCTACTGGGGTTTCAATGGAGCTGCTGAATTGGTCTCTAATGGGCTGGAATTGCTGGCCTGCTCGCTGGCTTTGGACTACAATTGGGCCGAACTTGCAGCTTGCTGGCGTCGAGGCTTGGAGTAGCGAATGAGGAAGTAACGAAGCCCGTGAGCGGGCTGGCGTCGAGCTGGGAAGACCAAGGGAATGCTAGACTGCTGCTTCGGTGGGTGATGGCTTCGCTAGTTGACCGTGAAGACGCGTGGCTGAAGACAACGGACGAAAGCAGCTATTGGTGAAGAACGTCCGTGGAGATGGGGCTTCGTTGGTGAAGGCGTGCAGCTGAGTTGATGGAGAAACACGAGCTGCAGACGTGGAGACCGAAGCTGCTGATGTCTTCAGTGGACTTGGATGCGTGGATGAAGAGAGCTAGCTGCGGAAATGAAAAATGGAGGAATTCGGTGGTCTTCGCTTGTGATGGCTAGGCTGAACATTGACTCTGTGGACAGATGGGTGTGCGGGAAAGAAGCCGAAGGAGAGAGGGCTTCGCTGGTTGACCGAGGAACGTGGCAACGAGTTGGGGAATTAGAGATGGCTGGGCTCTTTCGTGGCTTTGGTAGGGAAGGGTTGATCGTGGGCTTGTGCTGAGGGCCCGAGATGCGGGATGTGGCAGCTTCAAGGAATTTCGGTGGATGTGTCCACGCACGGAGAGAGAGAAGCAGGAGGTGGAATGAGGGAAAACGTGGGAATGATTCGGTGGATGAAGATGCAAAGGAAATGAAAGCCAAGTAAAAGCAGAAATTGAGGTGGGTCGGGGGAAAAAGAAGAAGACGCACGAAGGAGAGGATAGCGACGGGAGGCAGCTGGATTCATTGGTTCAAGAAGATTGAAACAAACTTAAAGTCAATAATCATCCTCTCCATTGAATGCCTTGTCCCATAATACTTTCTAGGATAAATTGAATCCAAAAATAGCACAAATAGATGCCAAAAACACAGCCCCAAATCATGCTCCGAATTTCACTCAGTACTTCAATTTCCTTACTCAATTCCCCAAATTGAGGTCGATTTCGATGAAGAGAAATCCCGTATAACTTTCTACAAGTCCGACACTCAAAGGCTCGACTTGAAAGTTGATTGAGCCCCTTTGAATTTCCATTAATTTCTAGAATGTCCAAAACGATTTTCCGTAAAAATTTCAGAATCTCCAAAAATTATTCGGAGAATGATTTGACATTCTTAAAATAGATTGTGACATGACGAAGTTTCAATTTCAAAAATAGGGTTCAAATTTGTGGTTAATTTCAATCGGCGCGCTTTTAACGTGACCTAGTCTACCGAGTAGGTTTCATAAATTTTTAGTGCAAATGACCCATGGTCAATTTTCTTCGAGCCATAATGAAACCACTCGATACATTTGCGACTCTCGATGGTCGTGAAAATCTCAAGATTTTAATTACAGGCACAAAGTACGCAAACGATAGAAAATCGATATAATCTTGTAATCGGGTGGAATCACCCACACTTTGATCATACATCTTAGTCGAATTGACCTATCTCTAATCTCTGACCCTTACAAAGTCAAGCAATCGACTTCTAATCGAATTATCAAGTCCATTGCATTAAAATCTCTTAATAACTTCCCAAATAGTCTAGTTATCTTACGAGTGATCAGCTCTGAGAATAGCACAATAAACGCATCGATGAAAGGCCCAATTTATTCAATTGAAAACGATACTGAGAATTCAGGATGTCACAAATTTTTCCCCTTGTGAGCCCTAATATTCTCTCTCGAACCCTAATTTTTCTGTTACGAGCCCTAATTTTCCCCTCTAATTAAGCGAGACAAAGACAGAAATGCATCTTTACCATGAGCGATGAGCAAGCGACGATGAGTGAATGGTGAGCAAGGGTGGGCGTGCCATGACAAGCAAGCGATGGTGAGCAAGTGATGGAGAGAGATGCGACGAGGCCAGCCTTTTAACTCAAGTTCAAACATCGCTTTTGCCTTGGATGGCATGCGATGTTGTTTTGTTTATTACCCAGCCACATTGGACTAAATGACATCACTCAAAATGTTTATTTACAAATGTCACGTAACCAATTTAGCCGAAATTTCTCATCATTACTCATCATTAGTACTTTAAGTGATCATTTTTTCTTTGATTTAGTACTTACTAGTCGACGAAAACTTTTGGTACTGAGTCGTACACAAGTTTTGCCACTAGTGTTGCAATGTGAATGGAATCAGACGGCTGCGTATTTTTTTAAGAAAAGGCCATCAAAGAACAGAGTAATTGCGTCGTGATTATATAGTATTTTATCTAGTCATCGCCCGTTGTCATCCTCCTCCCCCGAGAGGAAGTCGTTTTTAAGTGAAATGCTTTTCTTCGCGGTATTGTCCACCTTCCCGCTCGAAGCAGGGACCGAAAGACTCGAGCGCTCTCCATGGAGGCCGAGTCGTCGCCGTGCGTAACGCGCACCAACTCTTTTTGTTGCCCTTTCGTCGCTGGATGTCGAATTGTCATCTCCTTCCTCACCCACTTGCGTTTACTGATGCAGGTTCGAGAGCAGTGAGATGCTCGGGACTTTCGTGGTGTCGACACCCCTCCTGAAGGAATCGTGGAGGCGGTGCAATTTCGCGGACTCTGCCGCTCCGATGAGCTTCGTGGCGGACCAACGTGGCGAGGTTGGGTACGTGGCGTTCTCGGGCGTCCAGGTGATCGACTGGTCCGAGCCGAGCTGCGGGACCCTGATGGCGCTGGGCCAGTGCGAATGGGAGCCTCTGTTCTCACCGTTGAGGTGCGATGGCGACGGCGATGGCGATGGCAACGGCGAGGGGACGGTCAAGGTGGACGCCGGATTCCTCCGTCTCTTCCTGGAATATTACCGGCGACAGGATTTCCAAAACCAGGTAAGCAGTCCATTTGCCTTGTTTGATTTTGACTTAGATTTTTTTTTTTTTTTTTTTTTTTTTTAGGGTCGGAGAATTAGAAGTCTCACTGCACGTGACTTTTGTTCTTTTCTGGGTAATTGCGTTACAACTTCATTAGTCGAACATCAGCAACTTCCGCGAAATTATGGTTTAGCTTTCAGTCACCCTCTTGATAAATTAATCGGCCTATGGACTTTACCCCTAATTTGGATTGATTAGTCCATACCTACTATATGTGAGTATGACGTTTCCAAAGCTCAAAACGCCGCCGTTTACTTTAGTTCTTTTCTGGGTAATTGCATTACAACTTCATTAGTCGAACATCATCAACTTCCACGAAATTATGGTTTTGGCTTTCAATCACACTCCTGATAAATTACTTTACCCGTAATTTGGATTGTTTAGTCTATTTACTTTATTTAAAAGCAGGTTCTAAAAGTTAAAGTAGCTGTTAGATGGAGACTCATGCTTAGTCTGGTTTTTTTTTTTTCCTAGTATTAAATGTAAACATATTTAATTGGAAAGACAAATAGGGTCCACTAAACTTAGGACTATAAGCTCTGACACCATGTGAGATTTTGATAGGACTATTTGTTAACTGATCTAAAAGCTTAAGTTGTTAGATGTAAATGTGGTTTATTATTTAAATATTCTAACAATAATAAAAAAGCAAGATAAGGGCGGTTGGTAGGAAAATGTATAAACATTTGCTTGCAGATTTAAAGGTGTACAGTACTTCATAAGGCATGCATCTTTGCATTTTGTTGCCTCGCCTCACCATAGCTTCCTTGCAGAGTCTTCCTTTCTTCTCTTTGAACAGCGAGTTCATTCTGTGCATTTTATAACAACAAGAAAAGAGTGTTGAGTTTGATCGCCAGTATTCCTTTCTAGCGAAGTTAATATTTATTTAATATAATCCAATGCGATTTAATTTTTTGAGGCCTTAGCCGGAAAAACTCACTACGAATTTGTTTTTGACCCGGGAAAGGAAGAAAAAGAATGCACGATGAGATAAATATCCTCTTATACATCTGCAATAGATATAAAATAAGGGTGTAAATGAGAAGAAACGTTTGTTAGCACACGAATTCCACAAATCCTCCTCCTAATTTGAATGAATTTGGTGGGATTTAAAATTTACATAGAAAGCAAATTAAGATTCTAGTTCTTAATCCTTATGTGTGAAGATGATGTGACGATGTAATTTATTAAGGACTCCTGAAAATCTATTGACCATCTCTCATTCTGCAAATCTTCAAACTAATTTCTCGTCTCGAAAGCAGAAAAACAAATTTATCTTAGAGCAATAGAGATGCATCAACTAACAAGGTTTTTCTTCTATTGTTTTGTTGAATTTACCAGTCACAAGCAACAAGACAGTCTTACTGTATTGTGCATGACTGCTGGAGACTATTTTGAGAGATTAGGCTGGTACAGTAGATATATACATCGGACAGTTCTTGGACAACACTAAATTACTAATCTAGGTTATTTGTGTCCTTCGCATATCACATTCCTTGGCCATGTGTTGGAAATCTAGATGTAGTCTTTCTATAGTATGTAACGGTAAATTGTCGATATTGTCTCTACAGTCATTTCTTTTCTTGGGGAAGTCATTGACATTAGTCATACCAGCATATTTGAAGTAATAAAAAATTGCCCTTGGGTCATGCATGTATTAAGTTTTCCTCACTCTAGCTCTCGTCGTGAGAGTAATTTATTCAAAGTCCTTCAAGCACTGAGCTGCTTTTTGTGTGCAGATTCAGGGATTATTAGGAAAGGTTAAGATGATTATCCTCACAGGCCATTCCTTTGGAGCAACAACCGCCTCTCTTACTGCTCTTTGGCTCCTCTCCAATCTACAGCCCGTCGCTTCTCCCATCTCAGTCCTCTGCCTCACCTTCGGCACTCCCTTGCTTGGCAACGAGTCCCTTTCCCAAGCCATTCTCCGGGAAAGATGGGGCGGGAGCTTCTGTAACATTGTCTCGAAGCTCGATGTAGTGCCCAAACTGTTCTTCACTCCACTAACCTCCTTGACTCCTCAACTGTACTTGCTGCTTCAGTTTTGGCAAGGCGCTATGGCTTCACCCAGTCCAGAACAGTTAGTTGGAGAACTGCGAAAACAAAATTTTGATGAATTCTTTAGCAACGTCAAAAAATGTGTTCAAGATGCTGCACAATCAGAAGAAGGGGCGAGGAACAATTTGTTTTGGCCACTGGGAAGCTACCTATTCTGTTCGGAAGAGGGAGCGATCTGTCTGGACGATGCAACGTCTATTGTTAAGATGATGCATTTGATGCTCGAGACAGTCTCTCCAGTTTCCAGTTTTGAGGATCATCTGAAGTATAGTTATTTTACAAGACTGCTTTCTTTGCAGTTCCTGAAAAGAATAGACATCGATGACCTCTCCGAGTCAAGCTATGAAGCTGGTGTCTTCTTGGCATTACAATCTTCAGGAATAGATCCACAGGTAATTAAATGCCTCTCAAATCTGCACGAGACACTATCTTCTTGGCTTCCTAATCCAACTCAAAAGTATAGTCTATCAGTGCCCTTATTTTGTGGAAGGATTTTCTTGGAACAATCACTCTAATATTTGAGGCAGAACTCTCCTTCGCTCCTTAATAATAGTGCATGCAGAATGATGTAGGCTTATACTAGGACATCTTTTTGGTGATCGCTGAATAGTAAGTACTCAGTCTTCACTTTGTGGGTTGTGTTCTTACCACCATGCAGGATGACAATGTTTCAAAGCCAGCTAAAGATTGCCTGCAGATGGCTCGGCACATGGGACGTGCACCGAACCTGAACAATGCTTATCTAGCTATCAAACTATCTGAGATAACGCCCTGCAGGGCACAACTTGAGTGGTACAAGGCACGCTGCGATGAGTCTGTGGATCAACGTGGGTATTATGACACATTCGAGAAATTTGCAGCATCCAGGAGGGAGTCCACAATCAACATGAACCTGTTCAGACTCGGCACATTCTGGGATAGGGTCATAGGCATGGCAGCACGGAATGAACTCTCGCACGATTTCCACTGCATGCCCAAGTGGGTCAATGCGTCCCATTCCTACATGCTCCTCGCCGAGCCATTGGAAATCGCACGCTATTACCGTCATGGCATGCACACAAAGAAGGGACATTACATCAAACATGGGAGAAATAGGAGGTTCCAGATTTTGGAAAGATGGTGGAATCGGAAGGTGGCTGTTGCGGCGCAAGAACCACAACAAAATAACAACAAAAGGAATAGGAGCAGGTATGCAAGCTTTACTCAAGATTATTTGTTTTGGGCGAGGGTGGAGGAAGCTAAAGACTGGCTCAAGAACACAGAAGAGGAAGAGGACCTGAATAAGTTGGGATCATTTTTGGAGAACATGAATCGTTTGAGACGTACGCAAAGGAGCTGATTAAGAACAAGGAGGTGTCCATAGATGTTCTGGCTGAGAACTCAAGTTACACATTATGGGCTGAGAAATGGAAAGATTTGAAGGCGAAGCTCTTGCGGCCACCTTCTACTCCTCTTTTGAACGGAATGGATTGTGATTACGAAGAGATGAAAAGATAGTGACACAAATAATTCCCGAATTTTAACTTAATGCATGACCTAAACTTTCAGTATATATTGAATGGAGTCCATGAACTATTTGAAAATGTTTAAGATTAGGAAAAATATTGAATATTTTCATTAAAAAAACAAAACAAAAATTTGGTGAAGAAATTTTTTGGTAAGTTTTAGGTGTTAGGATTTTGTTTTTTTTTTTTTTTTTTTTGTTTTTAATGAAATGCAATAAACTGCAGAAATAAGGAAATGTCAAATTGGGACATTACAGTTGAATTTTATTCTACTGGGCCCTCCCCAAATAGTGGAATTCTATTGGTCCGTGCCAAAAATGTATTTAATTATTTTCATGTTGGTAAATTTTTTACGAGCATTGGTAAGTCTATGTAACTTTATTAATAACTTTCTAAATTACCCACTTCCGTTCATAGTTTTGCAAATAACTAATCTTTATTACATAAGTTCTAAGATTTCGAATTCGCTAACTCTATTCATGCGAAATTTCCTACTCATATAGACTTTTGTCAGATTAATTAAAAGGTGGGCTTGTGAGTATATGTGCATATATATATAAAATATATCCTAAATTTTGAGTATATTCTTATAATAGGGTTAGAATTAGAACTGAATTTTCTAGGATGGGAAGCTATGGAACATGGCCTCCTGATCGAATGGCCTGTATCGAACCGGTCGCCGATTCGCTCTAAGCGTCCCTCTCTCTCTGAAAAACTCCGACTCTTTCTTCGCGGACTACCTCCGTCAATCTCTCAAATGGCGATCACCTCCGTTCGCCTTCTCATTCCTCCTTCCTTCACGTAACCCTCTCTCTCTCTCTCTCTCTCTCTCTCTTCTCTGGGATTGAATCTATACTCGGTTCAACGTATCATCGTATCATCTGGGTTTCGTTGCAGTGCTCTGTTTTTGGTCTGTTGTCTTCAAATTCGTGGACAAACCTCTGCTTTTAGATGTGGGTTTGCAATTTGGCGTCGTTTGTCGGCCCTGCGATTGATCATTCGCGTTTTTGCATGTACAGACTAGACTATTACCGGCGTGAGGCAAATGCTGGGAGGTAAAATTGCCGGCAAGTGTTTTCCGTGTTTCGGTCCAGTTTTGAGTCGTTCGTCGTAAACTAGATTGGCATTTGATTGATGCTGTCGCGCTGATGAGCGGTTTTCGGGTTTTTGTAGAGGCTCTGTGTGATTATAATAAGGTTTCGAACCTTTGTGTGAGAGCTGGGATTTCTTCGGGAATCCGGAGAAAGCACCACCAAATTCTCAAGGGACAAGAAGATGGTGCCTGATTCAGATCCTCCAAGCCTTAAGGATACCGATTCTTTGCATTGGTTTTTAAATCAACGTCCGATCTAGAATTTATTTTTTTACCCCTTGCGTGCGATGACATCTTACTTTTAGTTATGATCCCAAGTGTCTTGCTCCATGACTAAATTCATGTTGTTGACCTATGTTTGTCTAACTTGGCTTGCCGTACGAAGCTTGTGGTTTTGACTGGAGCTGGAATGAGCACAGAGTGCGGTATTCCCAAGTATAGAAGGTTCTTTAGTTATGATTAGAATGGTATTTTACGTTTAGCAGACATTTCAATGGATAGACGTTACTGATGGGTGGAAATATTTCATTCTAGATGATTTGACATAACAGCCATTCTTCTCATTAATTTGTTTTAAACTAATTATATCAAAGAGGTTTGAGTATGTTTTCATGGCTATTCTATATCTTTTATTTTGGATAATTAAGTGACTAGGAAGAACAGGAAGAGAGATCTTGCTGTGATGCTGCATCATTTTTCATGCCTAACGCTAGTCTTCAAGTTATGCACTCTGCATAACCTTGTGGTATATATGTATTTTCAGCATATGTGGTCATGTTTGTATGATTGCACTCTCATGTTAAGCTTTCATGCCGAATGTGACAATTTGTAATTTTGTCTCCATTGTATAATATGTTGACTGTTCTTCCGTAGCTAAGACAAACCCTTCCAGCTTTTATTTGTTTTTTGCAGTCCAAATGGAGCTTATTGCTCTCTCTCTCTCTCTCTCTCTCTCTCTCTCTCTCTCTCTCTCTCTCTCTCTCTCTCTCTCTCTCTCTCTCTCTCTCTCTCTGTTTTTCTTCTTTTTTTTGGTTTATTGGTTTCATTATATAAATAGCAGCACTCTGCTTAAAGATGAAGCAAATATGCAAGGACAGTTCAATCAGAAACAAAGTTATGGGGGATAAATTTGAAATTGAAGGGTGCTCTAGTATGTATATACAAATTTTGGATAAGGAAGGGCCAAAAATAAAATAGGTGGTGAGAATTGGAAGCTAGCTCATTTAATTGAAAGAGCCTTTTACATAGGGAACATTTTTGTCAAGCGAATGTCTTTGGGTTACTTCAATTAGAATTTGTCTATGGAAGTAGCATAAAATCAGGATTGGGGTTATGCCTAAGAAATTAAGGGAGGACATTCAAGGAAGTTTGTTGGATTTCAGTTGTTATAAATGATATGATACCGTGGAAAGTACAATAATGTGTTGTAGTTAGCTGACTTTGCCTATGGAGAAGATTTGTTGTTGGTTCTTTGCTTAAATAAAATCTTTTCAGTTTCTTCATGGGGCTTCTCTATTTTTTTTCATCTGTTTAAGTGTCTAACTGTGCCTAAGATCTTTAGTGTCTCTCGATTTTTACTCTAATTCCATTACAATTCAATAGGAGTTTGTTCATTCTAAACGAGCTTGTAGGTGATATTGGGCAAGGAGGTATGTTGGATGGAGAAAGTTTACTACAGCATGGCCTAGTGTAGCTCATTATGCCTTGTGTCTCTTGAAAAGGCTGGTCGAGTAAATTTTATGATTACCCAAAATTTTGACAAGTCATTGGATGTGGAAATTTTGTGACATTTTCAGAAATTGGAGGATGAAGTTGGATATTAATAAATTGAAGAAGAAGAAGAAGAAGAAGAAGAAGAAGAGAAAACTGAAGTGAGATCTGAAATATTTTTCCGACTTGAAGGGGTTTGCGATTCAACAAATACTATATTAATCCGACTTGAAGGGTTTGCGATTCAACAAATACTATATTAATCGGAGTTTATTTCATGAAGGAAAGTACTCAATGAGAATGAACAATCTTGAGTACAGCTTTTGAGTACATAAAGCATAAGGCAAAAGAGAAAACCTATTAAGGACGCAAATGCTTACGCTCGTAGAGATTATGAATAAAATAAAATATTTATCAAGCCATTCCCATGCTATTTAAGAAGACGAGAGAGGAAAAGGATCTGATTTGAAATTTTTCTTACGAGAGTTGCAATGGTGAATGTGATATAAATCTAAATGCGTGGAATATACAAAAAAATTATGGAGTATGTTGACTTTTGATTTGATTTTTTTCTTCATATTTCGATACATGAATAGGCATAATCAAGGTAGGCCCTGACCAAGCCAAGGGAGGCCTCCGTCCCGACCACGGGCATGGGAGACAAGGGACCGTGCCCAGCTTGGCCGATTGTTTCTTCTGGGCCTGGCCCAGCATGGCCCGATTGCTGGCCCTAGGTTTTGGTGATGGAAGATTTTTTATCCTCGCCCTCACTTATACAGAGGTGAGCTTAGTTATCTTTTCTATTCAGTTTCTTTCTTCTTCTTCTTCTTCTTTCGTTTAATTGACACGGACGTTTAGTAGTCAGAGGGGCGATTTTATCGATACAAAACATAAGCAGGGACTAATTAATCTTGGGACAAAAGCTATATATAGTGTACTACTCGTATTTTAAGGGTGCATGATAACTAAAATTTATGTTCGAAATAATTTTTCTATTCTAGACACATTTTACGGAATAGAAATCCGTTTAATAAACCTATTCCGTTTTTCAATTTTTGGAATAGATTTCTATTCTAGAAATTAATTTGGAACAAAATCGAAATATAAATTTTCTACTTTGATTTCTGGAAGAGAAATCAGAAATAATTTCTCCCCCAAAATCTCTAAACCCTAATTTCGGTGAGTACTCCATCATCTCCTCTACGTCTCTGCCTCCTCCTCCTCCTCCTCCGCCTCTCCTCATCTCCTCAAGACATCGTCTTCTCCACTGGATGCTCAGATCGTCTCCTCCACTAGACGCTCTCTACCTCTCCTCATCTCATCAACGTCTGCTCGCGAATCCACCCCCTCGCCGCGACCCACTGTCCCCGCTTGTCGTCCAAGCACCCCTTAGCAACAAATCTCACGCCTACACCCCCGCCGCTCGTTCCCTTGCGACGCCAGAAGCCCTCTGCAGTAGATCTCGAGCACCGACGCCTGAGGTGCTCTTGATTTGCTCCGTCTCACCAGGAGCTACCATCGCCCCGCAACCTCAGCAACGTCGCACACCCTCTCCTCATCCAGCGACGAGCTGCTCGCAAATCCGCCCCCTCGCCTCATCCAAAAGCCCTCTGCAGCAAATCCTGAGCACCGACGCCTGAACCGCTCCTGCTCTGCTCTGTCTCACCAGAAGCTGCCACCGCCCCGCGACCTCAGCAACGCCGTGCGACGCCCTCTCCTCATCCAGCGACAAGCTACTCACGAATCCGTTCCCTCGCCTCATCCAGAAGCCCTCTGTAGCAGACACCTGAGCTGCTCGAGTTCGTCCGACGAGGCCCAGGACCACGAAGTGCGCAAAGAAGCATAACTATCCATCTCCTCCCTTCTTTGGTTCATGCCGATTCCTCTTCTTTTGGCATGGGTTCGTGTGTTTTTTTGCGTATGAATCTTAGGATTGGAACTGGGTCTGCTGCATGTGGATATGAATAAGAGATTGGAGTTGGATTTGACGCTCGTGGGTATGAATAAGAGATGGGTAGATTCACCTGTCTTTGAATTTTCTGTCAAATGCCATCTCCATTTCACTCCAGTTTAGAACTTTAGTAACTTTCCTATCTCGCCAACATATATAATGTAGAGTACATTTACAGATTGGTCGCAACTTTTTAATCAGTGATCAATCTCCAAAAAGGAGGGCGGAAAAAAAATTATTTCATAGATACTCCAGCAACAGCCTTCTCATCGTTTTTTGATTTAAATTTATACAATATAATAGATGAAACATTTAATCAAATAATGGAGATATATACATTCTTCAAAAGCCATCCAGCTGCAATCATGTGCCACTCTGTATCATGGACCAAGTGCTTCTTCTTCATGTGTTACCTTTGATTATCATAAAATACTGAATCCTGATTATTTTTGTAGCTACCGAAAACCCATAACATGGAACAGAGTGTTTGGACCAAAACCATTGTATTCATATCGGTTTGCAAATGTTGGTTGGATCATTCAGGTTAAACGCCCTTCCCGCAGAGTGTTCGGATCAAAATCATTGTATTTTGATCAATTTGCAAATGTTGATTCAACGTCTAATCCAATCACTTCACCATACTTTTTTTTTACTAGACTATATTAAAATTGAGAGTGAGATATCGATCACCAACAAATTATATGCGGACTCTCTTGGTTTGGATTTAGGTTCAACCCAACCAAGGAATGCTCGAATGTGGAATTAGAGATCCACAAGTGATAATAAGGCGCTTGGAGGGACAAAAAGCACCAAGATATAATGGGACTTAACATTACATTTATACATGTTGACTTGAGATTATTATTACAGTCGGAAGACCTCATTTTTTTGTAACATTTAAACATGTCCTTTGATGGGGTCAACGATGGATCAATTGCTAAATGTTTGATGTTACGTCCATATATCACGTATAACTTTCGTAATGAATAAGACTTACTCTCTTTTTATTCCTTTTATTTTATAAATCATCTTTCATGTGAAAATATGAACTTCAGATATTTCAATAGAGAGCATGAAACTTAGAACACGGTTGAGTCATCCAAGCATATTTGTGTTCTTGCCAAAAGTGTAATTCTATGTGGCTGTTTATATTTGTGTGATGGATTATTTGACATCTCTATATAGAAATTTCAAGTCTGGCTCTTTAGAATGCCGATGATATAGGCGAATGGATTAATTTTTAGTGGAAATGTTCACGACTGGTTATTATGAACAAATAGATGGGGCATTGATTGGTGGGAATGTTCATTTTGCTTGTAATATATGGTTGCTTGTAAAATTTTATATGAGGATGATTCTCTTTTAATTTTCTTTGTGCATTTTGTTTTATTGATAGTCATAGAATATTGTATTGATGTGATAGCGATATCAAGTCTATGCGTTTGAACTGGTACACCAATTGATATGGCTCATTTGATGCTCAACTAGTTAAGGTTAAATGACTTCCCACAAAGAGGTTTGTATGGCAAAGTGGACTAAGCCTTTGACCAATGAGCTTGTAAGCCTGTTGGTAACAGAGGTAACAAAGGGAAATCGCACCACTTCTACCTTCAACAAAACAGGATGGAATAACATACATACCGAATTCAATAAACGGACAGGACTCCACTTTAGTATAATTCAGTTGAAAAACAAGGTCAACAAACTGAAGAAACGGTATAGTAGTTTCAAGAAACTTTTGTCACAATCTAGATTTTGATGGGATAATATAAACAATAAGGTTGCTGTGGATGATTAAAGTGTGTGGGAGTCTCACATCAAGGTATTAATTTACCAAGGTCATTTTGTTCATATTGTATTGCAAGCTTTGATTATATTACTGACATCTGTCATTATTGTATAAATTCCAGAATAATAGCGAATGTGTTAAATTTAGAAATGATGGGTTTCCTCAGTATCCTTATTTGTGTATCGTGCTTGGTGATACATATGCTACTAGGGACTATGCCGCAAGAAATGCAAAAGAAGTGGTAGGATATGCAAAAGAAGTGGTAGTGTCCTCGGAGAGAGATGACAATAGTGTTGACGATGGTGATGGTGGTAGTGGTTATGCAGTAGGTGATCCAGAGGAATTTGATGAACAGCATATTGATGAGAAGGTCTTTATACCTAATACGACTACTACCTCAAATCATAAGAAACACAAGCATGATAGGACTCCAAATTCTAAGATGAGGAGGAAGAGTAACAGATATAATGTTAGTGACACCTGCAAAGCTATTCAAGAAATGATTAAAATCAGGATTGCTCAATCAACAAGTGGCTCTGTGACCTCAGATGCCCTATCAACTGTAGACTCTTGCTGTCTTAAATAGCATGCCTGATTTAGAGCAGAATATTTACAACAAAGCTGTGAACCAATCATGTCTTAGTGCCACTTGGAGAGAGACTTTCATCACAATGCTACCTAAAAGGAGACGTGGATTTCTTGAATCTCTTTAAACGGATGTTGAGTAGTATGCTATGGATTTATATATTTTGTTTAATTCCACTTTATAACCTATGTATTTGAGATACTTTGGTCTTTTTATGATGCAATTATGAAAACTTTGTGACTATTGTTGATTATTATTAGATTCCTTACTTATATATTGTGTTTATCTTTTTTCATGTAAAGGCATAGGTAATATGGAGGGGAATGAAGGTAGCATGTATAGTGATCAAGTAGCAACAAGTGAATCGGTTGAACTAAACTTTGATGATTTTGATATCGATATTGTGATAGCATGGTTGAGCATGGTTGCGGTGGATATATCTATGCACTCGAGAGAACCTATTAGAGATAGCATATTGTCATGACCCAAATGAATGATGGAGGTTCTTCAAGGATATTCAGATAGAATATATGAATCTTTTAGAATTGAGAGACACATTTTTCTCAACCTTTGAGATTTGATAAAGGCAAGAGGTTGGCTGAAAAATAGTCGATATATAAAGGTAAATGAACAAATTGGGATATTCTTATTTATGATTTGTTACAAGAACTCAAGTAGAACTTTATTCGAGAGATTCCAACGTTTGGGACAAACTATTAGCAAATACTTCACTATAGTGTTGAAAGCAGTTCTCAAACTTGCAAAAGAGATTATCGTACCACATTCCTTTGTTGTCCCAAATGATATTATTATGGATTCCAACCATAAACTTTACTTTAAGATAAGATTTTCATACATTCATTTATAATATCGGTTTCATTTTATTGCTAATCTTATATAACATTAGTATTTGATAAAAACGACAGGATTGTGTGGGCGCTATTGATGATACTTATGTTCATGCTTCTATACCTTTGTCGAAGCAAATTATATTTAGAGGCAGAAAATGAATTACCACTTAAAATGTGATGTGTGTATATTCGTTTGATATGAAATTCATTTTTGTGTATGCTGGTTGGGAAGGATTTGCCAACGATTACCGGGTGCTATCAGCAGCACTTGAGACTCCTCGCTTGGAATTTCCTCGACCACCACTAGGTATTTTTACTTGTTCTAGAATTTTCAAAAAAATTTTAAGATTGTATTGTATTTAGAAATCACTACTAATATATGAATATTTTGTTATAGGCAAATACTATGTTGTAAATTATGGTTATGCGTCAATTATGAATTCTTAACTCATTTTAGACGTGAACGATATCATCTAAATGAGTATAGGGGTAGAGCAAGACAACCAAGAACAGCAGGAGAGTTGTTCAACTATAGGCATTTTCACTAAAGAATGTCATTGAGAGATCATTTGCGGCATTAAAGAATCGCTTTTTTATTTTGAAACACATGCCTGCATTTGCAATTCGAAAGCAAGTACATGTTATAATTGCATGTTGTGCTATCCATAATTACATCCGTGATCAAGAAATGAGGGATAGAAACTTTTCCTTATATGGAGATCCAGAGTACTCATTTGAACCTGCACAAGATGAGGTTATAGGCGATACATCGACCGAGGAGGAAACTGAGATGAATATACTTAGAAAAAGTATTGCCAATAAGATGGCAAGAGATCATAATATGCCGGAGATTCCATGAAATCGTGTTTTTAATTTTTGTAATGTATTTCTATTATTTTGTATTTGGGGATTTACAATCTTTGCTTTTGTAATGTGATAATATATTTGATGATTCCTATCTCAATTCTTGTAATGTGATGTTTTACTTAAGGATTTCCCTTATTTGTAATGGTCATTTATGACAAACTCTATTACACTTCGTAAAATTCGCCAATTTTGTAAAATTTGCATAAATTGCCCAATACACTTCTTTGTGTTTCTTTCTAAAACGATTGCTTGATATCGTAAACCGTGGCGGTGATCGACGTGACACACTAGCATGCATGAAGGGGATTAGAATATGGTTGCCCATCTTCATTCTACTAGAGTTTCGGGAACCTTCTATCATGCTCAAGAGTAATGCATATTGATCTCTTTTTTCTATTGTATGGAGACTATTGATAATTACATTGTTTGACCATAATTGCCTATCTAGGTGGATGCTAAAGAATTTTGTGTGAAAATTTAGAAAATTTGATATTACAACTCTTACTTTGTATTTTTTCAAAAAAGGGAGACTTTACTAAAAAAACTCTTACTTTGTATTTGGGTTAATGGTTTCATAAGCATATGAAATTTGTAAGAATGGACATCTCATTTGCTCCAAAAAAAAGAAAATTTTGTTTTAAGAAATAGAAATTTTATATTGTTATCAAATGAATTTTTATTTAAAATAGAAATTTTGTATCGTTATCAAACATATTTTTTTCTCGAAACTCGTCAGAAATATAAATAGAAAAATCTATTTTTGTTCCGATAGCAAAATAGTTATCATGCGCTCCCTAAAAAAGTCCCACTCAAACGTTGTCGTGATACCATAATGAGATCCCCAATGCTTCGTAATCTCCTAAACAATGCAAGACAATTTACACACAAATCGTTCAAAAAAATTCAAGGATCAATGCGATATATATTAGAGGATAGGAAAATTAACAAAAAAGTGTTAAAATCTGTTACAATTGTATAAATTCAATCCTAAATGTTTTTATTTTCTTGTCAATTGGATTCTAAACTTTTTGTATTCATATCAATTTAATCCATTTGGTTAATTATGGCCGACTAGCGTTAACGTGGACACTAGTCGTTGTACATGGCCCGATCGGTTCTAACATGAATAATTTTTAATAATATTTTACTTTTTTTTTTCAAATTTTTAATTTTTTTCTTCTTTTTTCCCTCCTAGCTGGAGGAAGATAGAAAGGAAAGAAATAAAAAGAAAGAAAAAGCAAAAAATTGAAAAAATTAAAAAAATATCATTAAAAATTGTCAATGCGTGATTAGCAAATTTAGGACTCAAAATCATGATTCCAATTATAATAGAATTAAGATTTTCTTGAATTAATAAAGTACAGAGAATTCAGGACTCATTGCAAAAGCGTTTGTTCAATTTGAACCTCAGGAAAGTTTCAGAAAAGTGAGATACTGTCAACAAGACCGTCCAAGAACGGTAAGATACTGTCAACCCCTTTTCCGCGCCGTATCTCCACGGAACCATCGCGGCACCGATCAACCCCTCCTTCCGCGTCGGTTCGCCTGCCCGCCATCCCCTCCATATATAAAAATGCACTCGATTCTCACTCTCGAAGCAATCCACTTCCCCATTCAGACATTTTCACAAACACGCCCAAGGCAAGGAACTGAAAGACTCGAGCGCTGTCCATTGAGGCCCAGTCGTCGCCGTGCGTGACGCACCCAACTCTCCACTGCCCTTTTGCCGCCTAATGCCGAAGTGCCGGCTCCATTCTCACCCAGTTGCGTTTACTGATGATGCAGGTTCGAGAGCAGCGAGATGCTGGCGACTTTCTTGGCGTCGACGCCCTTCTTGTAGGCGTCGTGGAGGCTGTGC
The DNA here is from genome assembly GCF_016545825.1 of Eucalyptus grandis. Taxonomy (NCBI): domain Eukaryota; kingdom Viridiplantae; phylum Streptophyta; class Magnoliopsida; order Myrtales; family Myrtaceae; genus Eucalyptus; species Eucalyptus grandis. The sequence goes on from NC_052620.1 coordinate 2,398,411, forward strand.
AGCTCCGTGAACTCCGCCGATCCGAGGATCTTCGTGGCGGACCGACGCGGGGAGGTCGGGTAGCTGGCGTTCTCGGGCGTCCAGGCGATCGACGGGTCGGAGCCGAGCTGCGGGACCCTGATGGTGCTGGGCGAGTTTGGATGCGAGCATCCGTTCTCGCCGTTGGAGTGCGACGGCGAGGGGACGGTCAAGGTGGACGCCGAATTCCTCCGTCTCTTACTGGAATTTTACCAGCGACAGGATTTCCAAAGTCAGGTACCCAGTCCTTTTTGCCTTGTTTATCTTCAACTTAGAAGACTGGCTATACGTGAATTTGTTCTTTTCTGTGGGTAATTATGTCACATCTTCATCAGTCGAACGTTGTCAACTTCGACGAAATTATGGTTTAGCTTCCAGTCATTCTCCTGATAAATTGATGCTTGTTTGTTGGTCACTTAAGTCTGTACCTATTATACGTGAATACGACGTCTTAAGAGCCCATTTACTTGATTTTCAAAGCAGAAAAGAACCAAGATAATGGTGGTGGGTAGGAAAACGTACAAACATCTGCACGGCAGACTTAACTGTTGAGGGTATTTCAAAAGGCATGTGGCTCTGTGCATTTTCTCGTCTCACATTGCTTGCAGAGTCATTCTTTTTTTTCTCTTTTAACAGCGAGTTCATTTGATGCACTTGCTGACAACATGAAAAGAGTGTTGAGTTTGATGGCATGAGATTGCAATATTCCTTTTCACCAAAGTTATTATATATCTAATTTAATCTAATGCGATTTAATCTTTCAAGGCCTTATCTGGAAAAACTCACTGCGAATTTGTTTTTGACTGGGAAAAGAAGAAAAAGAATGCATGATAAGATAAATAGGCCTTTTGTACATCCGCAAAAGATATAAAATAAGGGTGTAAATGAGAAGAAAGCACTTGTTTGCTAATAACCGAATTCCACAAATCCTCCTACTAATTTGAATGGATTTGGTAGGATGTAAAATTTACACAGAAAGCAAATTGAGATTCTAGTTCTTGATCTTTATGTGTGAAGGTGATGTGAGGCTGTTATTAATTAAGAACTCCTGAAAATCTATTGACCATCCCTCATTCTGAAAATCCTGCTACTTATTTCTCGCCCACTAGAAAGCAGAATAGCAAATTCATCTGAGAGCAACAGAGATGCATCAACTATCAAGGTTTTTCTTCAGAAGAACCTTTTTTTTTTGTTGAACTTACCAGTAACAAAGAGCAGGACAGTCTTATCAGATTGTGCATGACCGCTGGAGACTATTTTGAGAGATTAAGCTGGTAGAGTAGATATATCCATCGGTCAGTTGTTGGACAACACTAAAATACTAATCTAGGTTATCCATGTCCTTCACATATCACATTCCTGGGCCATGTGTTGAAAATCTAGATGTAGTCTTTCTACAGAGCCATTATTGTATTGTAGTTTGTAGCGGTAAACTGTCGATATAGTAGTCTCCACAGTCCTTTCTATTTTTCGGGAAGTCAATTGACATTAGTCATACCAGCATATTGGAAGTAATAAATAATTGCCCTTGGGTCATGCATGTATTAAGTTTTCCTCAATTCTTGCTTTTGATCTGAGAGTAAAAACCCAAAATCCCTAAAGCATTGAGCTGCTTTTTGTGTGCAGATTCAGGAATTTCTAGCAAAAGTTAAGATGATTATCCTCATAGGCCATTCCTTTGGAGCAACAACTGCCTCTCTCACTGCTCTTTGGCTCCTCTCCCATCTCCAGCCCGTTGCTTCTCTCATCTCTGTCCTCGGCCTCACCTTCAGCACTCCCTTGCTCGGCAATGAGTCCCTTTACCGAGCCATTCTCCGAAAAAGATGGGGTGGGAGCTTCTATAACGCTGTCTCAAAGCTTGATGTAGTGCCAAAACTGTTCTTCGCTCCACTAACCTCCTTGACTCCTCAACTGCACCTGCTGCTTCAGTTTTGGCAAGACATTACAACTTCACCCAGTTTAGAACAGCTTGTTGGAGAACTGCGAAAACAAAATTTTGATGAGTTCTTCAGCAACATCAAGGATTGTGTGAAAGACGTCGCACAATCAGAAGAAGAGGGGAGGAACAATTTGTTTTGGCCATTGGGAAGCTACCTATTCTTTTCAGAAGAGGGAGCAATCTGTCTGGATAATGCAACGTCTATTGTTAAGATGATGCATTTGATGCTCGAGATAGTCTCTTCAGCTTCCATTTTTGAGGATCATCTGAAGTATAGTTCTTATACGAGACTATTTTCTTCGCAATTCCTGGAAAGGATAAACATCAACTGCCTCTCCGAGTCAAGCCACAAAGCTAATGTCTTCTTGGCATTACAATCCTCAGGAATAGATCCACAGGTAATTAAATGCTTCTCAAATCCACACGAGACACTATCTTCTTGGCTTTCTAATCCGGCTCAAAAGTATAGTCTATCAATGCCCTTATTTTGAGGAAGGATTTTCTTGGAACAACGGCAGAACTCTGTCTCACTCTCTAATACAAGTGCACCCAGAATGATGTAAACTTATACTAAGACATCCTTTTGGTAATTGCTGAATGATAAGTTCTTAGTCTTCACTTTGTGGGTTGTATCTTTAATCCCTGGGCAGGATGACAATATTTCAAAAACAACTAAAGATTGCCTACAGAAGGCTCGGCATATGGGATGCTCACCGAACCTGAACAGTGCTCATCTGGCTATCAGACTATCTAAGATAATGCCCTGCAGGACACAACTTGAGTGGTACAAGGCATGCTGCGACGAGTCCAAGGATCAACTTGGGTATTACAACACATTCAAGATATTTGAAGCATCTAGGAGGGAGTCCATTGTCGACTTGAACCTGTTCTTATTTGCTGCATTCTGGGATGATGTCATGCGCATGGCAGAACAAAATAAACTCTCACGTGATTTCCACTGCATGTCCAATTGGATTGATGCGTCGTATTTATATGGGCTCCTTGCCAAGCGATTGGAAATTACTCACTATTACCATCGTGGTATGCACTGGAAGGATGGAATGGAAGGAATAGGAAATTCCAGATTTTAGACATATGGTGGAATCAAATAATTGCTGTTGTGGCACAAGTACCACAACAAATTAACAACAAAAGAAGTAGGAGCAGGTATGCAAGCTTGACTCAAGATTCTTTGTTTTGGGCAAGGGTGGAGGAAGTGAAGGACTGGTTCAAGATTGCAGAAGAGAATGGGACCTGAATAAGTCGGAACTGCTTTTGGCGATCAACAATGGTTTCGAGAAGTACGCAGAGGAGCTAATTGAAGGAAAGGAGGTGTCTGTAGATGTTCTGGTTGAGAACTCAAGTTACTGATTATGGGCTAAGGATTGGAAAGCTTTGAAGTCGAAGCTCCTGCAGCCACCTTCTGCTCGTGCTCTGAATGGAATGGATTGTGATTAAAGAAAAATTTATGACATTCATCACTATTTATGTGGAGATCATCATCTTTGGTGTAATCATGTTCAATGTAGACAACTGCAGAATAAGGAAATGTCCAATGGGGAAGCTTCATTTATTTATTGTAGCAACACTACAGTTGAATTTGATTATTGGTTTGTGCCAAAAATTATTTGATGTACGTAGTTCAAAGGATGCTCAATCCTACAATTGTACAGCATGTTCAGCAACTCTCTCTCTCTCTCTCTCTCTCTCTCTCTCTCTCTCTGAATTGAGACTCTACTAGCTCAAAGGATATCTGGGCTTTTAGGGAGTATTCTGTTTTCGGTGTATTATCTTTGCATTTGTGGAAAAGTCTTTGCTTGTAGCTTGGATTTGCATTTTGGCATTTGTCCGTCCTTTGATTGATCATTTGTATCTTGTATGTACAGACTTTTACAACATTGAGTCATTTGTCATGAAATTGATGGCATTTGATTGATGCTGTTGTGCTCATGAGCGGTTTCAGGTTCTGTAGAGGCTCTGTGTGATTATAATAAGGTTTCGAAACTTTGTATGAAAGTTGGGAGAGTCATTTTCATGAGGTCTGTTAGTATAAATGCCCACATATCGGTTCCTTGGGTTCTTTGGGGAATCCAGAGAAAGCACCTCCCAAATTCTTGAGGGACAAGAAGATGGTGCCTGATTCAGATGCTCCAAGCCTTAAGGACACTGATTGTTTGCTTCAGTTTTTTGAATCAAGTTCCTATCTTAGACTTTTTGACCCTTTACCTCCAATTACTTCTTACTTTGTAACTTTGTAGTTATGTTCCCAAGTGTCTTGTTTCTTAGTGAGACATCTGTTCCCTGACTAAATTCATGTTACTTATATGTCTAGATTGGCTTGCAGTACAAAGCTTGTGGTTTTGACTGGAGCTGGAATGAGCATGGAGCACAGTATTCCCGATTATAGAAGGTTCTTTAGTTATGTTTAGAATGATATTTAACATTTAGCAGACATTACAATGGATAGATATCAGTGATGGGTGGAAATATATCATTTTGGCGATGATTTGATATATAACAGTCACTGTTCTCATTAATTTGTTATAAACTAATTATATCTAACACAGTTTAAGTTTTCTTTGATGGCTATTCTGTATCTTTTAATTTGGATAATTAAGTGACTGTTAATTACTGGAAATGTATCATTTTGCAGATGATATGATATGTAACAGCCACTGTTCTCATGAATTTTTTCTAAACCAATTATATCAAAGACGGTTTGAGTATTCTTTCATGGCCATTCTGTATCTTTTAATTTGGATAATTAAGTGACTGGTAAGAACTGGAAGAGAGGATGCTGCATCGTTTTTCATGCCTTACACTAATCTTCAATTTTTGCACTTTGCATAAACTTGTAGTATATATGGATAATTAATTGACTGGTAATTACTGGAAATATATCATTTTGGAGATGATATGATATGTAACAGCCTCTGTTCTCATGAATTTGTTCTAAACCAATTATATCAAAGACGGTTTGAGTATTCTTTCATGGCCATTCTGTATTTTTTAATTTGGATAATTAAGTGACTGGTAAGAATTGGAAGAGAGGATGCTGCATCATTTTTCATGCCTAACACTAATCTTCAAGTTTTGCACTTTGCATAAACTTGTAGCATATATGTAAGCATGTGTGGTTGAGTTTGTATGATTGTGCTCTCATGTCAAGCTTTCATGCTAAATGTGACAATTTGTAATTTTGTCTCCACTGTATTTATGTTAGACTGTTTCTTTCATAGCTAAGACAAACCCTTCTAACTTTTATATGTTTTATGCAGTCCAAATGGGGCTTATAGCATGGGTTTCAGAACAATTACCCATCAAGTGATCTGAAGGCACTTGCTGGGATTTGCAGCTTACCTGACTGACTCTCTCTCTCTCTCTCTTTTGGGTTTGCTGATTTCATTATGTAAATAGCAACACTCTGCTTATTATGAAGAGATGAAGCGAATATGCAGGGACAGTTTAACCAGAGAGCAAGTTATGGAGGATATATTTGAATCCGAAGGGTGTTCTATTACATATATACAAATTTTGGATGAGGAAGAGGCAGAAATGAAATAGGTGGTGAGAATTGGAAGCCAACTCATTTAATTGAAAGAGCATTTTCCATAAGGAACATTTTTGTCATGTAAATCTTTGGGATACTCCAATTAGAATGTGTCTAAGGAAATAGCATAAAATCAGGGTTGGGGTCATGCATAAAAAATAAGGGAGGACATTCAAGGAAGTATGTTGGATTTGTGGTTCTTACAATGATATGATACTATGGAAAGTACAAAAATGTGCTGCAATTAGCTGACTTTTCATATGGAGAAGATTTGTTGTTGGTTCTTGCTTAGATAAAATCTTTCCAGTTTCTTCATGGGGCTTCTCTGTTGTTTTTATCTTTTTATGTGTCTAACCATGCCTAAGATCTTTAGTGTCTCTCGATCTTTTACTCCGATTCCATTATAATTCATTTGGAGTTTTTTCATTCTAAACAGCCTGTAGACGATATTGAGGAAGGAGCTATGCTGAATGGAGAAGGTTTACCACAGCACAGCCTAGTGCAGCTCATTATGCCCTTGCATCTCTTGAAAAGGCTGGTCGAGAAAATTTTATGATTACCCAAAATGTTGACAGGTAACTGGCTGTGGAAATTTTGTGACATTTTCAGAAATTGGAGGATGAAGTTGGATATTAATAATTCTTCTGAACTTATTTCAGATTGCACCATCGCGCTGGTAGCAATCCACTGGAAATATGTGGTATACTGTAATATGTAAAGATTGTGGATTTCCTTTTTGCCGGAATTTGTTCCAAGAAGAGGTGAAGGCTCTCTACCCAAAGATGCACTCTTAGAACTTACTTTTTTCTAGTGCTATTCCATTTTCTTCCTTTCTGCTGAATTCAATCCCAGAACATTCATAAGGTTCCACCATGATTTCTCTTTCCTTTTTATGCAGTATGTTTGCAAGGAGGATCATGGATGACATATGCGAAAATTGTAGTTTACTTGATAATTCGAATGGTCGGTAACTGACCTGAGGTGATAGTTTTGCTGTAGACTGTAGTGGACAGCTGCAATAGAAGGTTTGTATTATGGAAACCCTGGCTCAGACACGAACTTTGGTATGAAGCAGAGGCCTGTTGGTGACGTTGAGAGAGATGCGAAATTCTGGAAGGAGGATTCTACAATCCCTACTTGCCAAAAATGTGGTGGGGTGCTTAAAACCGATGTAAGGATCTTTCATCTACATTTTACATTTCTCTTTTGTAGCATTTCTGAGGTAATTAGCTCCTTCATGTTTAATTGAAGATCAAATTTGTCTTCTTACTTACGTCTATACTATTTGAAAAATGAAACTGACGATCTATCACCGTGGTCCAGGTATCTTTACAAAAGCAAATTCATATGCTCCTTCCCCCTTTTCTTGAAAAAATGCTCCTGGGGTCATATCTATGTATGGAAGGATTTAATATGGAATAGCATTGGTCTTTCGATATTTCTCCTCATTTCTTGTCCCTATGTAGGTTTAACTCCTTCACTAAGGTTTACTTTGCACTACCAAAAACAAAAGGAAAATAGATTTTAAATGTGCTTGTATTGCTAAATTCGGGATGATGTACTGGCATAAGATGTGAGGATGGACCTCTTCTCTTGTTTCAAAGCAGGAGTTAACAGAGAAGTGGAGCGTCCATGGCATCTCGGAGCTATCAGTGTGCTATGGTAGGAAGAATATTATCTATGAGAGAGGCCCAGCCCAAGCCCAAGTATGCCGCTGTCGGGTCATGGGCACGCCCAGTATGGCCAATTGTTTCTGTTGGGTCCGGCCTGGCATGGCCCGATTGCTGGTCCTAAGTTTTGATGATGGAAAATTATCCTGGCTCTCAATTGTACTGAGGAGAGCCTAGTTATCTTTTTTCGCTCGGTTTCTTTTTCTTGTCTTTTCTCTTTTTGGGTTTTATTGACACAAACGTTTAGTAATTGGGGTGGAGATTTTGTTGATACTAAACATAAGCAAGGACTAATTTAATCTTGGGACAGAAGCTATATACACTGTACTAGGCATATTCTTAAGGCAAAGTTTTCTTCTCAATCCATTTACAACTCCTTGTTCCAATGAAGTCCCATTTCAAGCTAATCCAAATATTTAATCTCTTTTAGCTTTGCCATTTGCATAATTTCGGTTTACTTGCTATATTAAAGCCTTTACTATCGTGCGTTACGTTGTCCTGATACTGTAATAAAATCTCATGGTGTTGCTTGCTTCATAATCTCTTAAACGATGTAAGACAATTTACATGCAACTTGTTTGAAAAATTCAAGGATTATTGTGACATAAAATTATCAAAAAAATCTTAAATTTATTATAATTATGTTAATTTAGTCATAAACTTTTTTTTTCAATTGAATTATAAAATTTGTACATGTCAATTCAATCCATTTAATATTTATGTTAATTCAGTCCATTTAGTAAATTTTAGCCCACGGTGACTATTCCATGAGGCGATTATTTACTATTTCTTAACAAAAGGCCGTCTTCTTTATTTTCTCTCAGACCAAGTCTGCTCTTTCTTCTGAATTATCTCCTTCTCTCGGAGAAAGTTGTTTCTTGTCAACTCCTTTCTTCGCCGTATCTCCGCAGAACCATCGCAGCACCGAGCAACCCCCTCCTCTTCGCATCGGTCGCCCGCCCGCCATTCCTTCATATAAATATGCTATCAAATCTCAGAGCAATCCACTCCCATTCAGACATTTTCACAAACACGCCCAGGGCCAGACCTTCTAGCTCGAAGCAGAGACTGAAAGACTCGAGCGCTCTCCATGGAGGCCGCGTCGTCAAGGCGCGTGACGCACCCAACTCTCCACTGCCCTTTTATTGCCGAATGCCGAAGTGCCTCCCCTCTCTCACCCACTTGCGTTTAGTGATGCAGGTTCGAGAGCGGCGAAATGCTGGCGACTTTCCTGGCGTCGGCGCCCTTCTTGGGGGCTCGTGGATGGTGTGCAGCTTAGCGAATTCCGCCACCTCGAGGAGCTTCGTGGAGGACCGAGGCGGCGAGGTTGGGTACCTGGCGTTCTCGGGCATCCAGATTATCGACGGGTCCGAGCCAAGCTACAGGACCCTGATGGCGCTGGGCGAGTGTGGATGCGAGCATCTGTTCTCGCCGTTGAGGTGCGACAGCGGTGGCGAGGGGACGGTCAAAGTGGACGCCGGATTCCTCCGTCTCTTCCTGGAATTTTACCAGCGACAGGATTTCCAAAGCCAGGTACACAGACATTTTTGCCTTGTTTGACTTCGACTTAGAAACTGTCTTTACGTGACTTTTTGTTCTTTTCCTGGTAATTGCGTTGCATCTTCATCAGTCGAACATCATCAACTTCCACGAGATTACGGTTTAGCTTCCAGTCACCCTACTGATAACTCGATCGGCCTATGGACTTTGCATATCTTATGATCCATAATCTGGATTTTAAATTTAACTTTTTCATCTACCAATCTTACTGATCTTAGGACGTTGAGATATATAGTTCTGGGGCCGCAAATTGTGTGATGGCTTGTGCGCGGGTTGGTGATGACAACAGGGCCGCGATGACGGACGGACGGTGGCTGGACGGAGAGTTTTTAGGTGTGGAAACTAGAAAAAGGGATAAAGAAAGAAAAGACGAGGTAAAACTAAAAAAGAGGAGCAAAGAAAATCTCATGACATATGATCATCCTTTCTTACTATTATCAAGTTCAAAAATTATAGATCAAAACGAACTTGAAACATTTCAAGTTCATGCTTGAATCAGAGATCAAAAATCCAAGTGAACTTAGGCAACCATCAACATGCAGATACTTACATCACTTATAGAGATGAGAAAGAAAAGAGATAATATCTCAAGCCATATTTATTTTATGATACATTCAACTGGTACACGACATAGTATAATAAATACTATAATCTATAACATAATTAGATTTACTATGTATATAACAGATATTCCTCTTCTTTTCATTGATGCAAAGAAAATCTTTGCTTATATGCACAAGTGTAAAATGTATTCAGTTTTCTTGATATAATGGAAATAAGTAAAGAACTGTTGTTTTAATTATATGTAGAATATTAAAACTTTCGGTTTTCTTGATTTAAAAGTAACAAAGTAATAATTGCTTTTCAAAAAACTTCGGTCCTCAATAATCAACTTTTCATATAGGCAATCATCACGTGCAAAATAAACATCCACGACCCAATTTGAATCTTCTATCTAGGTGTCTTAGAGAGAAACCGCATAGAGTAGATCTTTAATTGCCATTGCTAGTCATATCTTCTGAATTGGTTGTTCGTTTCATAAGATCTCAAGAACAAAACGTGTAGTTTCGATGTAAAATTTTCTACTCTTTCATTAATCTAATGAAATGAATTGAGGATTATGATATTTCAAACCGATATATTTGTGCCCTATTTATTCCAAAAAAAAATTCAAACTGCTTAATTTGTGCCACATTCAGTCAAAAATTAATATCCATTCATAAAAAAGTCGAAATTGGTTAATTCATGCAACATTCATCCAGTTTGAGATCTTTTGCGATACGAAAATTAGTTTGGACTAGGTGTAATATGAATGTACCGTTCTCAAATATTTGGTCCCCATGAATCATATGTAGAATATCAATTCTTTTTTTTTTTTGGTGAAAGGTAAGAATGAATGTTAGTATTGTTAATTTAAAAAACAAATAATTAACTGTTTTTCAGCATGTCTCAAAACCTGGCCATCATATAATAAATCGGTCTCTTGCAGAGGTGGCAAAATGGCTTGGGAGAGATTGGGTCGACTAAAATTTGACATATAGGTGGAAATGGGTTTAATAAACGAAAAATCAAGTATTTACGGGTTTTAGTGGGTTCGGAAAGAAACCCACTTTCAAGACATTTAATGAAAGTACAATGCTAAGATTCTTTATTCTAGACCAAATTTTTGTGATGTCAAGCCGACAATAGTGGAATTTTTCTAGGGAATGGGTAATTTCGTAGAAACTGTTGGTTAGGAAAACAAAATTGATGCTATAATATTCTACAAACTATGGATTGAAAATCCAAAAATAGGTTGGCCAAAAGTATCGATGGCTTAAAGCGCAAGTAGTGCAAGTAGGGAGGTTTAATTTGTTCGATACTAGACATAAAGAACGTCTAATCAATCTAACAACTCATGGTTTTGCAGAGTTATATATATATCAACTTCCACAATAGTGTCGGGAACTCACACTAGCTAAAATTATATATTTGAAAAAGGAATTTATTTATAGGCACATTCCCTCTTCCCATCCCGTAACCCAATCCAAAACCTGTTCACGTAGATGTCCTTGTTCATCAACGCAGCGCTCACCCGCATCTTCATATTGTTTGAGTGCCACGTGAAGTCCTAGCCCATGACTTGACCCGAGCACCCAACTCCCTCACTGACTCAATGAGCCGGTCCACCAAGTTGCTCACTCTTCAAAAGCAACAATTTAAGGAGAAAGATCATTAAGAATTGGAGCCCCCAAACTGGGTTGATTATGTTAGGTCCAAATCGGTATACCTTGCTAATTTTTGTATTGTGTGATTGGGTCAATTTGGATCAAAATATTTTTAACCCGACCCACTTATTTGACGGGCTAGTTTCTTGCAAATCAGCTCCACAAACCAATCTGCATCTTAAATTCATGTGTCTCAAAGAGAAATCTCTACATAGATTGGGAGCTTGGGTCTCGATCCATTAGATCTTGGGAACAAAGTGCGTAGCTTAGATGAAAAATTCTCTACTCTCTCTTTATAAGAAAACGAGCCGCGGATTCGCAATAATGACTACAAATGACATTGAGTCCAGAGAAAGATGAGAAATGCCACAGCCACCTCCAGTAGTTCGTCAATAAGGTACTAGTCAAATCTCTTGAGAGAATTAGGCCCGGCCCAGGCCCAGGTTGGCCTCCGTCCGGTCACGGCCATGGGATGGAGACATGGGACCGTGCCTAGCATGGCCGATTATTTCTCCTGGGCTGGGCCCAGCATGGCCCGATTGCTGGTCCTAAGTTTTGGTGACGGAAAAGTACTTATCATCGCCCTCAATTATATAGAGAAGATTAAATTTTCTATTTTGGACCCCCAAAAAATATATATATATCTTTTCTGTTCGCTTTTTTTTTCCCCCCTTTTTTGCGTAAGCAGGGACTAATTTAATCTTGCGACAAAAGCTATGTACGCTAACTACGCATCTTCTTAGACAAAGTTATCTTATTGATCCTTTTACAGCTCATTGTTTCAATGAATCTCATTGCGAGCTAGTCCGATTATTTAATTTCTTTCGGCGTCGCCATCTTCATAATTTCACATTATCAAACTTGCTATACCAAATCATTTACTATTAGTATCACGTTGTCGTGATACTGTAATGAAATCTCATAGTGTCGCTTGCTTCAAAATCTCTTAAATGATACAAGGCAATTTACATACAACTTGTTCAAAATTCAAGGATCGTTGTGATATAAAATAAAGGGTGCGAAAATTACTAAAAAAGTACTTAACTTATTATAATTGTATTAATACAGTCGTAAACATTTTTCTTTTTATCAATTAAGTCCTAAACATTTTACATCTGTGTCAATTAAGTTTATTCGACCAATTTTAGCTGGCAACATTGACATTAATGTTAGCAATTTTATATGGTACAATTGGTACTAACGTGAATAAAATTTAATAATATTTTTTCAAGTATTTTATTTTATTTTTCTCTTTTTCTTTTCCTTCTCTCCTTACTAGAGGAAAAAGGAAGGGAAGGAGAGAAAAAAAAAAAAAAAAAAAAAAAGAGGAAAAAAAATAATAATTTTTTGAAAAAGATTAAAATATTATTAAAATTATTCACATCAGTGTTAATCACTTGAAATTGACTGAATAGATTGAATTAGTGTAAATAAAAATGTTTAAGACTCAATTCACACAAAAAAATATTTAAGATTAAATTGATATAATTGTAATATATTTAAGACTTTTTTTGATAATTTTCCTATTGGTAAGGCCTTGTTAAAGAGCAAATTCGAAGCATTTATATGTACAAGCACAACAATTAAGAAAACCTTTTTAATTTTATTTTGTTCGCCATTATACGTGTCCCAAATGGGGCCTTTGAATTGGGTAGGCACTCTTCTCTCTTTCCTTTCTCCTTTCTCTCTTCCCTTCACTCCCCTGCACAGCACACCGTCTCTTCGGCGCCCCCTCTCTCTCCCATCAAGCCCTTGTCCAACCAACAAACCACCGTGCTGCCCCTACTCGACTCCAGCGCTAACTCATTTTAAGTGTTAAATTATGTCTCGAGTTTGAGCATTTACATAACGCGATTTGTTAGACTCTTGAAGCTGCACAAAAAAATTAAATAATAAAATAAAATAAAATAAAGATGAAAAAAAATGTGAAGGTTCTTTCTATTTGTCACGCCCGAACCTCGAACGCGCCAACATCCCACCATGGTCATGCAAATGTGACATTCCCAGGTAATGTCACCGACCACATTCTTTTTTTTTTTTTTTTATGCGCAAGCGAAACGTATTATAAAACCCCCGACAATGAAATACATGATAGAAAAGTAGGAAGCAAATTCACAACCAATCACTTACATAGACCAACGGAGTTACAAACGAAGGCCTATAACCAAAAGTCTACAAAAAACCGGCTCTTAAAAATGAACTGTCCTACGACCTACAAGTCGGACACGTTCTCCAATCCTCCTGACTTCACCTCTGCAACTCTTCAAGGTCAACCAAAGCTATCTAGCCGCTCCGTCCACTAGGGACCTGAAATTGTAATCCCCAAATTGGAATGAGATAATGTCTCAGCAAGTTTAACCCCCTAAACCCCTATTAGAAAGAAAATACGCCCAAGGGTGGCCTAGCTACATCACACAGAGAACTTATCTCGCCTCGGTTCCTTCCTGCAGGTTAGCACAATTCATATAATTCAACCATGTGCAATTATGATAACCAAACAACTGTGGCACAATCACATTATCATAACAATTCAACCACTTATCGTCTTAGTGATCAATCGACTCGGCCGATTACATGTCATTCTAGCAAATTAATCACTGCCTCCAATCACAACCCTATAGGAAGGTTTAACAACCAGTGGCAATCACGGCCCCACTCAGCACACAATTTAAATTAGTGGCATCATGGCCCCACTCGGCACAACCTTTAAAAGGTGGTAGATCCCGGCCCGATGGGCACGACCTCTAATAGGTGGTCAATCACGGCCCCACTGGGCGCAACCTTTAATAGGTGGCCAATCACAATCGTTCTTCCATCAAATTCGACACTTGGGATTTTATAAAAAGAATCCCTATTTATCGCAATCACACTCAATTTGCCACAATCGATCATCAAATTCAAATTATAAATATACAGCAGCGGTCGGCACAAAATTCTGAGCAATCGGGGTCAAAAATAATTTTTCCATTTTTTTTATATTTTTAATAATTTCGGAATATAATATTATATTATAAATTCCAGAATTTCGAAATAATTAAATAATTCAAAATTAAAATCCTATTATGTCCCATCAAGGTTCATTATTAAATAAACTCTCTTAGCCTTTAATTAAACATGCTTTAAATTAAACAAACATCTTAATCTAAATCACAATTAAATAAACTAAACTAACCACCTAAGCTTACTTAACTTAGATTAAGCACACTTAGGGCATCATTAACCGTCTAATCAAGATTTAGTGAGCTAAACTCACCGGATTAGCGAACCGAGCGGACCAAAACGATAAGGACGACGAGGGGATCGACTTTCTCCAAAGCGGGCCAAGCATCCGGGGTCGGGAAGTTGGCCAAATTGGGACAAAACCGAGCTGAGAAACCCACTTTTTCCAGCTGCTGGTTAAGGCCGAGAAGGGGCGGATCCGGGCTTGATCGAGCAAAGGAACGGCGGAGGAGAGGGGCGGCAGCTCGGGCGGAGCTCCAACGAGGCTGACGGTGGCTGGAGGCAGTCGGGCGGCAGTCTATGCTAGCCGAACAAGACTGGGCAGAGGCGGCAGCTCAACTAGACGAGGTGGACGGCGTTCGAGCAAGCGAGAGGGAGACGGACAACAGCATGGCGGCAAGGCGACGCAGGGCGAGGATGGCGTGCGGTGGCGACAAATGGCGACAGGCGGAGTTGCTGGCTTCAAACGGTCTTCGGCTTGCTAGTGTGCGAACGAAGTAGGGACAACGGCGGCGAGAGGCGGAGACGCGCGAGCGGCATGGGGCAGATGCACGGCGGCGGCGGCGGTGGCGACAACAGCGTGCGAGCGGGTGTGGACGGCCGGCAACGAGCGGCCGAGCGAGCGGCGAAGGGACGTGTGGCGTGTGGTTGGCCTGGTCCGGTCGCACCCCCTCCTCCCCTCTTTCCCTCTCTCTCTTCCCAAGCTTGAAGATGATGTTGATAGGTGCCCTTTTTGAGATTAAATTTCCACCCTCCACTTGTCAATATCTCCTTCAATTTGCCCCAACCACCATGACATAAGGTGACATTACACTCCACTAACTCAAATCCTCCACAACTATCTTCAATGGGTCCATTTTATTTTTCTGCCGGGGCATGAAACTTTGTACATTAATTTCTTTAATTCCATTCAATTCTCTTCCAATTGAATCAATTAAAGTCCATAAAATTAATCCAATGTCACCACACTTCAATTTACATATTCACTTGTCCATAGAACTAACTTAAATCCCAAAAGTGCGACCAAAGGTGGGCCTACTAATTTCTCAAGCCAAATTAGCCATTTTCTGATTTAATTGCTGAAAAACTCTAATTGCATGAAAAATCTTCCAAGATGAGTCAATGGTCCTAAAATGATTTGTGACACACCATGACTTCCAATTTATGAATTTAATCTCAATTTCACGGTTAATTTCACTTTGGCATGATACTAGCGCGTCTTGATCTACTAGGTAACTTTTAGAAATTTTCACGCATTTGACTTGTGGTTGATCAAATCAAGCCACAATGTACATCTTTGACACATTGGCGACTTTCGGTTGTCGTGGTAATCTCAAGGTTTCGAATACGGACACAGGGTATCCAATCGACAGAAAGGTCGGTCCGGTGCCGATCGACAAGAATTGTGTGATCTGGTGGAATCACCCACACTCGATCACATGCCTCTATCGAGTCGACCTATCTCTAGTTTCTAATCAATTTTTATTTGTGCCGTAATGACCATTGCAGATTAGCTCGGTCGAAAAGTCGCTTTCTGATCAAATTCTCAAGTCTGATGCATTAGAATCTCTTAACAGCTTCACCTGATAGACTAGTTTTCACATGAATGGTCGACTCAAGGAAATGAACTATATGTGTGCCAACGAAATGCCCGTCTCAATTTATTGAAAATAGAATTGGAAAATTGGGATGTCACACTATCTTCCTTGTACATGCAATAGAAGAAGGCAAAAAGAAGATAAAGGTGGTGGGCCCAAAAGTTTTGGGCACACACAATATTCTGGATGGGGTTTTTTCTTTTGGCTAATGGATAAAACAGGAAACCTCTACACGTACACCTGAAGCCAAGCGTAGGTGGGCCCAGGTCAAAGTTTGACTTGGGCACACACATATAAAAGCAAAGACAATTTATAGGTCTTCTTTTCTTCGTCCGAAAGAAGTTTTCCGAAGCCCTACGTAAGAAGCCACGTTCACGCCGCACGTCCGCCGAAGAGGAGCTACATGAAAGAAAGAAAAGGAAGCTTGAGATCTTTTCTTTTGGCGTATGACTTGAATGTGTGGTACTTTATACCGTGAGTTTATATTCAAGTGAGTTGTTTATTTATAAATACTTTGGGTTTGTGGTTAAATCTAGGTGTATAAAATACTTGAGCGTGTGAATGATTGTAAACTCTAATACTCAAATTTTAGTAGATTATTTGCTACTAGCTCTCCCTGTGGATGTAAGTACTGATACTCGAACCAAACCACGTAAATTTTTGGTGTCCTTATTTTTCTCGTTTATTTCTCTAGTGATTTCACGTTTACATAAATTGCAAGATCCTATCGTTTCCGCGTATTATTATATCCCAATAATTGGTATTAGAGCTTGTGATCAGATTTCTTGATTGTGATTTGGAGCTTTTGCTTGTCTGATTATTATTTGGAAATTCTGTTATTATAATTATGCCGAGAGGAAATATAAAATTGAGAAGTTTAACGAAAGTAACAACTTTGTGTTATGGAGCATCAATATGCGGGCTTTATTGATAACCCAAGGTTTGGCCAAGGCACTAGATGGTGAAAATGAGTTGCCTATTATAATGAAAGCCTCTTAGAGGGTAGAGCTAATGGAAATAGCAAAGAGTACAATCCTGTTAAATTTTTCGGATGATATCTTAATAGAGGTTGCTAAGGAGAGGAATACCGCAGCATTATGAGCAAAACTTCAAGTACTCTATGTGAAAAAAAAAAAGTTTAAACAATTGCTTGTACATGTTGAAGAAGATGTTTCAATTTAGATATGTTGAATGTACATCTATCAGAACCCACTTGGATGAATTTAATAAACTCATGATGAATCTGAAGAACGGTAATGTATTTGATGATGAAGAAGAGAGCATGATGTCGTTAGCCTCTTTACTAGAGTCATGGGAGCATTTTACTGATTCAATATTGTAAGGGCGTACTACAATTACCTCGAAGAGGTAAAGTCCACCTTATTCTCTAAGGAGTGGTAGAGAAAGTTGCGAGATGACGGTCTAGCGCAAATAGTAGCGCAAGCACTAACTATTCGAGGTAGAGAACAACATTGTGGGCCTAGTAGCAGCAAAGGTAAAAGCAGATCGAAATCACGCCATAAAAAGTCTAAGGGATGCGTGAAGTGCTTTGAGTGTCACGAGGAGGGGCACATCATGAGAGACTATCCAAAGCGGAGAAATAAAGCTGATAGGCAAAATGCCACAAGTAGTGTGGCAAAATGCCACAAGTAGTGTGGCAAACATTACCAAAGGGAGCAATAGTGATGCAGAAGCTGTTTTATATGTGACTCCCATTGTTACTTCGTTAGGAGACGAATAGGTGCTAGATTCAGGGTGTTCTTATCATATGACGTCTCATAAGAACTGGTTTACTACTTACCAAACTGCAGATGGTGAATAATGCAATATGTAAGGCTGTGGGAATAGGGACAATTCAGATTCGGATGCATAGTAGGGTGGTGCGCACATTGACAGATATGAGGCATGTATCGGAGCTTAAGAAGAATCTTATTTTTCTAAGGACACTCAATGACATCGGGTGTAGATACACCGCTAAAGGTGGAGTACGAAGATCTCTCGAGGTACCATGACAAAGTGATGAATGGGAAGAAAGTGAATACTCTCTACATCTACTAGAAGAGACCATGACCGAAACCACTACAGTTTCATCAAGTGAGTCTGACTCTAACTTGACTCAATTATGGCATATGCGTTTAGGGCATATGAGCGAGGCATGTATGACGATACTAAGTAAAAGAGGGTTGGTAAAGGGTCAAAAGACAGAGAAGTTAGACTTATGTGAGCATTGCATCTTTGGGAAGCAGCACTAAGTTAAGTTTACTATAACTATTCATTCGACCAAACGACCAGTTGAATATATTCATTCAGACGTCTAGGGCCCGTCTTTGGTTCCTTCCTAAAGGAGGTGCCCGATATATACTGACACTTATTGACGATTATTCGAGGAAGGCATGGGTATACTTTCTGAAACACAAATATGATGTGTTCGATCAATTCAAAAAATTTAAGGCATTGATTGAAAAGCAATCACATAAGCAGATCAAGTGCCTGAGAACCGATAATGGCATGGAGTTCTGTGATAAAGATTTTATCGAATTCTGCGAGAAAGAAGATATTGTAAGACATCGCACAGTACTTGGGACACCACAGCAAAATGGCATGGTAGAACGGAAGAACAAAACTTTGTTTGAGCGAGCTCGATACATGCTTTCGTATGCAGGACTTGGTAAGGAATTTTGGGCCGAAGCAGTAAACATGGCATGTTACCTGGTTAATCGATCTCCATCATCTGCTATCGAGTGGAAGACTCCTGAAGAAGTATGGTTAGGGAAACCTATTGATTACTCCGGATTACAAATATTCTGATGTCCTGCATATGCTCATATGAGTGATGGTAAGCTTGAGCCGAGGGCGAAGAAGTACATATTTATAGGTTATGCACGTGGGGTGAAAGGTTACCGGTTTTGGTCTACTGATCCCAGATAACCCAGTTTTCTAATCAACATAAATGTGATCTTCGACGAGACTGTAATGCTTTAATAGAGGAGTTCTGAGACACAACCAGCAGAGAAGATAGATCATGGTGTCATTAGTGAGGTGGAGCTTCAGTTGAAAACTCTAGAGACCTCGAAGGTAACAAAAGTTGAGACTACAGATGAGGCCGCAATTCCTGAAGTCGGTAATAGTGAACAACCAGCAAAATCGCAGCATACTATAGGCACAGATAAATAGAGAAGATAAATTAAATCATCAGTACGTTATGGTTGTACAGATATTGCTTATGCATTGATTGTAGGTGATATGATGGAGACAGATGAGCCTTCGTCTTACTTTGAGGTGATGGCTAGTTCGAAGTCGTCGCAGTGATGGGGCTATAAGTGAAAAGATGGAATCATTCCATCGAAATCAAACATGGGAGCTGGTCAAAGTACCCAAGAACCATAAGATTGTCGAAAGTAAACGGGTCTTCAAACGGAAAGAGGGCACTCCCGGTGTTGAGGCAGCGAGGTATAAGGCAATACTTGTGGCAAAGGGATATACACAACATGAGGGCATTGACTACAATGAGGTTTTCTCTCATATGGTAAGACATACTTCTATTTGTGTTTTACTTGCTTTAGTTGCTTCGCAGGATCACGAATTAGAGTAATTAGATGTGAAAACTGTGTTTTTCATGGTGAGTTGGATGAGCAGATTTACATGAGGCAGTTAGATGGATTTGCTATTCCGAGTAAAGAAGATCATGTTTGCTTATTAAAGAAATCTTTGTATAGATTAAAACAGTCTCCTAAGTAGTGGTATAAACATTTTGATACTTTCATGGCTAGTTAGGACTACACAAAAAGTTAGATGGATAGCTACGTTTACTATATGAGATTGGAGAATAGTTATTTGATTTAACTACTCTTATATGTTGATGATATGCTGATAGCAGCTAAGAATATGTCTGATATTGATGTGCTAAAGAGGTAGTTAAATGTTGAATTTGAGATGAAAGATTTAGGTGCTGCAAAGAAAATTTTGGGTATGGAGATTTTGCATAACAGGACTGCGGGAGTTTTACGTCTATCTTAGAAAAAATATATTGAGAAGATCGTGGCACGTTTTAATATGCAGTCGACAAAATCTGTAAGTACACATTTAGCGAAGCAAATAAACTTTCAAATAAATTATCACCGCAAACTGAGGAGGAAGATGAGCATATATCTCATGTTCCTTATTCTAATGTCGTGGGTAGTATTATGTATGCTATGGTATGCACTAAGCCTGATATTTCACAAGCTGTGAGTGTGGTTAGTTGCTATATGAAGCATCCTGGTAAAGCTTATTGGGAAGCTGTGAAGTGGATTCTCAGATATTTGAAAGGGATAATAGACGTGGGTATAATGTACCGGAGGGACAACAATGACAATAAGACCACTGGTTTTGTGGATTCGGATCACGCCGGTGACTTGGATGATCGTGGGTCTTAGCAAGGACTAGCGGGTGGTGCAGTTAGTTGAAAAGCGTCCTTACAAGATCACATTGCCTTGTCTTCGACTAAGGCAGAGTACATGACACTAACTTTTGTAGTAAATGAGACGATCTGGTTACAAGGTTTGCTCTCGGACTTTGGGTTAAAACAGAAAAGTGTGGATATACACTGTGATAACCAATGTGCGATATATTTGGCGTATAATCCAATTTATCACGAGCGAACGAAGCATATTAACATCAGTTACCACTTCATCCGAGATATCTTAGCTAAGGGTAATGTTACCGTCAAAAAGATTGTTACAGCAGATAACCCGACAGACATAATAACTAAGTCTGTTCCTTTTGGTGAAGCTCAAGCTCCACTTGAGCTCTATTGGCGTCTGTGGAGAGTGAGCATCCGTCGGGGTGTTATGAGAGCAGCATGGATGATGGACACTATAACTTGGTTTCAAACATTGAGTCAAGGTGGAGAATTGTTAAATTATATCTCGAGTTTAAAAGTTTACAAAACGTAATTCGCTGAACTCTTGAAGCTGCACAAAATAAATAAATAATAAAATAAAATAAAGATGAAAAAAACGTGGAGGTTTTTTTCTATCTTCCTTGTACGTGCAGTAGAAGAAGGCAAAAAGAAGATAAGGTAGTGGGCCCAAAAGTTTTGGGCACACACAATACTCCGAATGGGGTTTTTTCTTTTGGCTTATGGATAAAACAGAAAGCCTCTGCACGTACGCGTGAAGCGTGAAGCCAAGCGTAGGTGGGCCCATGTCAAACTTTGACCTGGGACGGAAGAAGCCATGTTCACACCGAACGTCCATCAAAGAGGAGCTACACGTACGCGTGGTATCTTAGGAAGTCATTTTGGGACGGATCACTGCATGAATCCTTTCGCAGAACCATCGCATTGGCCCCCGCCCCTCCTTGTGTATGGGTCGGCTCCCCTATAAATATATAAATATATCCGAGACTTAAGAGTAATCAGACATTTTCACAAGCTGGGATCGAAAAACTCGAGTACTCTCCATGGCGGCCGAATCGTCTACGTGCGTTACAAACCCAACTCTCCACTGCACATTGTCGCCTGATGTCAAAGTGTCTCCTTACTCACCCAGTTGCGTTTACTGATGCAGGTTCGAGAGCAAGGAGATGCCGACGACTTTCTTGGCATCGACGGCCTTCGTGGAGGAGTCGGGGAGCCTAGGCAGCTCGGCGAACTCCGCCGATCTGAGGAGCTTCCCGGCGGACCAATGCGGCGAGGTCAGGTACCTGGCGTTCTCGGGCCAGCAGGTGATCGACGGGTCCGAGCCCAGCTGCGGGACCCAGAAGGTGCAGGGCGAGTGCAGATTCGAGCATCCGTTCTCGCCGTTGAAGAGCGACGGCTACGTCGAAGGGACGGTTTTCCCTCTCAACCTGAAATGTGACCAGAGACAGGATTTCCAGAACCAGGTACACAGTCCCTTTTGCCTTGTTTGACTTCGACTTAAAAGCGGACCGTACATGGCCGTTCTTTTCTGGGTCATCACGTTTCATCTTCATCAGTCGAACGTCATCAACTTCCACGAAATTATGGTTTAGCTTTCAGTCGCCCTCCTGATAAATTGATCCGCCTATGGACATTGCATCTCCTTTAATCCATAACCTGGATTGTTTGTTCGTCAGTCAAGTTGTACCATTCGTGAATACCACATTTCAAGAGCGCAAAATGCCACGGTTTTACTTTATTTTAAAAGCAGAAAAGAGCAAAGACGATGGCGGTTGGTCGGAATTGGGGAAAAGTGTTAAAAAGTTTTAAATCTTTTGTATTTGTGTTAATTTAGTCCTCAACATTTTGCATTTGTGCTAATTTAGTCCTAAACATTTTTATGTTATGTCAATTTAGTCATTTCCGGCCAATTTTGCCAGGATTTTGCTGATTGGACACTGGCCGGCTGACATGACCTAATCAACGTTGACGTTGACAACTTTTAATAATATTTTAATATTTTAGAATTTTTTTTCTTTTTCTTTTTTCTTTTTTTCCTTCTCCTCCTCCTTCCTCCAGTTGATCGCCGAACCTTGGCGACCGGCCGGGCAACGACTAGCGAGGTTGACCTCACCAGCCACCTCGCCAGTGGGCGTGAGGGTGCCCTCACGCTCGGCGGCGAGACTCGCCCTTGCAAGATCTGGTGAGGGTCGAGCCTCGCTCATGGCCGGCGAGGCTTGCTCGCCCAACACTAGGCCATTCTCGTGGCCACTAGCGAGGTGGCTAGCAAGGTCAACCTTGCTAGCCGTTGCCTCCGGCCGGTCGCCGAGGTCCAAGAATCGACGGAGGAAGGAAAAGGAGAAGGAAAAAGGAAAAAAGGAAAAAAAAAAAAATAAGAAATTCAAAAATATTACAATATTACAATATTATTAAAAGTTGTCAACGTCAACTGGTCAACGTGCAATCAGCACAATCTGGCCTAAATTGGTAGGAAATGATTAAAAATTGGCACAACGTAAAAAAATTTAAGACTAAATTGACACACACAAAAAATTAGGACTAAATTGGCACAAATGTAAAATGTTTATGACTTTTTTAAAATATTTCATAAGGCATGCGTCTTTGCATTTTGTTGCTTGCTCGCAGAGTCTTCTTCTCCTCTTTTAACAGTAGGTTCGTTCTGTGCACTTGATTACAACAAGAAAAAAGTGTTAAGTTTGACAGCATGAGATTGCAATATTCTTTGTAGCTGTCCAAAGTTGAGTTAACAAATAGATATATTAAGTCTCGCCAACCAGTGCTTTAAGTTCGTGGATGATTTCTTAAATGTAAATTGAGGTGTGAAATATCATTTTTTAGCATTATTTTTTCTATTTTCTTTTTCTTTTTTCTTATGTGTTTCTTCGATTCTTGGCGGTGGAGTGTAGAATCCTAAAGAAATATTGGAGGACATTCAAGGCCCTCCAATGCTGAATAAGGCATGCGATGGCAAAGGCAAAGGGGTTATCCAAAGTCTAATGATGGAGGCAGGCAATGTCGAAAAGCAAGAACATGTAATTATTAACATTCCTGAAAAGGTATAGAGCAAGCCCGTTCCCCTTCTTCAAAATATATTTTAGATTACATGCATTTAATACCTTTATCCAACAACTATCTTTTTGTTGTAGGAATGCGGAGAAGTAGGGACAGAAGCCAAAAATCAAATCCACCTGAAAGAGAAAAGAATAAGTGAGAATCAAGAGACGTCGAGGTTAGCATTGAATGCCACGTTGTTAGGATGTGCTTCAACCGCCTATTTTGGGGTGAATCAGCATACTTGCCTAGACTGGCTCGGTATGGTATATATAATCTGCTTGATTTTGGCCATAGCGTTGGTGATATTAGGAGAACACTCCCAACGGAGGTGGATGAAGAGATGGGGAAACTATTTCACTCGCGGAGCCATTGTGCTGATGGTAGCTGTGGTAATTGCTGCAGCTGTGTTGGGCAAGAAGAGGGGTGATATTAGAACTACCACAACAAATTGATTACTTTATTCTTTTAATTTGTAGATGTTGACACCTAGCTAAATGTTTGTGATTAAAGTTATGTATAAATAGAATATATATTTTAAAAAATTATTATTTGACAAAAAAGGCCCACGAGGGCTGGGCCGTCGCCCTAGCCTCTTCCCTTCTCCTTTAATTCCCGCGCGGGCCCAGGGCCCATCCCCTTCCAATTTTTCTTCGGCCCAGCCCTGGCCTCCTTCCTCCCTCCTCCTTCCTCCTTTCTGCTGCGCTTCACGCGCGCGGGATTCCCTAACTAGGGTAGCCGGCGACGGATGGGACGGCGAAGCAGAGCAGGGCTAGGCCTGCTGTGGAGTGGACGGCCGAGGGAATTCGCCGGTCGGCGCGCCAGGACCGGCGGCCGAAGCCTCCGTCGACCGGACCCTCCACCCTATAAATAGGGCCTTCTGGGGCTCGATGAAGGGAGAGGTCGAGGAGAGAGAGAGAAGGCAAGTAAAATCGGTGGGAAGCATTGCCGACGGCCTCTGTTTGGGCTCCCCTCGGTGCTATGTTTCGGACTCGCCGGATCGGGGTGTTTTGTTTGGTTCGAGCGAGTGATGCACACCACCTGTTCGATCAAATGCTCGAACGAGATCTCGTCTCCTCTGAATTTCGGGTCGGTTCTGCGCGTTTGTTGGTGCTTAGACAAGTCTGATACGTTTTTTCCTCGATTCGTTGCTTGATGTCTTGTTTTCTCGTGCGTATTTTTTTCTTTTGAAAGTGGGGGGAATGGCCCGTCAGTTCGGCGACGTCACCGTGGTGACCGGTGGAAATCCGGCGAGCGAATGTACTCTAGCCGGTTGAAGAGCGTCATGTGCATGGCTGGGGTCTGGATGTTCTTGAATTGGCAAGCAAACCTTCGGTATTCTGGGCGTCCCCTCGTTCCAACGAAGTCCCATTTCAAGCTAATCCAAATGTTTAGTCTCTTTCCACATTGCCATTTGCATTATTTCGCATTACCAAATGCCATTTGCTATACCAAAGCTGGTCGTGTATTAGCAGACCATATCTATATGATCCGACACATTATTAGCAGACCATATCTATATGATCTAACACATTATCTGAATCTGAGATCAATGCCCTTATTATTGGTATCACTTCTTCCTAATTATATGGTCGCGTAGTTGTGCTACCATGGTGAAATCTCATTGTGTCATTTGCGACAAATTCTCTTAAACGATGCAAGACAATTTACGTATTCTTCCCCAAAGAAAAGGGTTTAAAGGGTGTGAAAGTTACAATAAAGTCTTAAACCTAAACATACTTTTTGGGTTTTTTGTCAATTGAGTTATAAAGAATAAAACTTTAGTCTATTTTAGCTGACGCTGACTATTCTCTAAGGCGGTTGTGTATTTTGTCCTAAGAAAAGTTCATCTTCTTCAAAAGGTCGTTTACTGTCAACTCCTTTTCTTCGCCGTATCTCCGCAGAACCATCGCAGCACCGAGCAACCCCATCCTTGCGTGCCGGTTCGCTGGCCCACCGTTCTTCATATAGGTCGCTCTCAACTTTCGGAGCAATACACTCCCATTCAGACATTTTCGCAAACACGCCCAGGGCCAGACTTTCTAGCCCGAAGCAGACGCCGAAAGACTTGGGCGCTCTCCATGGAGGCCGAGCCGTCACCGTGCGTGACGCACCCAACTCTCCATTGCCCTTTTACTGCCGGATGTCGAAGTCCCTCCTCCTTGCCCCCCAATCGCGTTTACTGATGCAGGTTCGAGAGCAGCCAGATGCTGGCGACTTTCCTGGCGTCAACGCCCTTCTTGGAGGACTCGTGGGGGCTGTGCAGCTTTGCGAACTCCACCGCCCTGAGGCGGACCGACACGGTGAAGTCGGGTACCCGGCGTTCTCGGGCCTCCAGGTGATGGACGGGTCTGCGCCGAGCTGCAGGACCCTGATGGCACTGGGCGAGTGCGGATGCAAGCATCTGTTCTCGCTGTTGAGGTGCGACGGCGATGGCAAGGGGACGATCGAGGTGGACGCGGGATTCCTCTGTCTCTTCCTGGAACTTTACCAGCGTCAGGATTTTAAAAAGCAGCTGCACGGACCCTTTTGCCTTTTTTTACTTAAACTTAGAAGACTGTCTTTCCGTGAGTTTTGTTCTTCTCTGGGTGGTTGCGTTACATCTTTCATCAGTCGAACAACATCAACTTCCACGAAATTACGGTTTAGCTTCCAATCACCCTCCTGATGACTTTGCATATCTTATGATCCATAATCTGGACTGTAAATTTAACTCATTCATCTACCAATCTTACTGATCTTAGGGCATTAAGATATATAGTTCTATGGCCACGAATCGGGTGATGGCTCATGCACGTGTGGTGATGACAATAGGCCGCAACAACGGACGGACGGTGGCTGGACGGACAGTGTTTTGGTGGTGTAAGGAGGAGGGCGGTTTTGGAAACTAGAAAAAGGGATAAAGAACGAAAAGATAAGGTAAAGAAAGAGGAGCAAAGAAAATCCTGCCTTTTTTACCATTGAAGAAAGCCTGTCGAAGAGCGACATTGAAAATGCCAGGTTCACTTTCACAAATTATAGATCCAAAAGAACTTGAAGGAGATTTCAATCAATGCTTGAAGCGAAGATGAATTTATCCAAGTGCTATATGTATGTAACCATCAAGATGCAGATACTTACATCGCTTATGGAGATGCCAAAAAAAAGAGATAATATCTCAAGCCGTATTTGCACGTGAAGATGCACTGCTGAACCTGATAAAAATCTGAATACGGGAATGAACAAAAAGTCACGAAATGTAAATAATTGCATTGGCTTGTCATAGGGGATGTTATAAATTTGAGAAATAACGTCAAATCATTAATCCATCTGAACAAGTCAACTAACGAAAATCATTGGCATAGAGATAAACTTTTTATTTAAAAAAAAAAAAGATCATTTTTTCTGTGATACATTCAACTCGTACACAACATAGTACAATAAATATTGTAGTCTCTAATAGAAACATAATTAATATATATATATATATATATAAATACATATATACACGAACGACCGATAAATTTACCTACTTCATCATGATTGGGTACAAAAAAGGAAAATATTAGAAGTAACTTATCTTCCTTCAACAGATATTTATCTTTCTTTTTTTTATGCAAAGAAAATATTTGCTTATGTACAAGTGTAAAATGGATTTAGTTTTCTCAATATCAAGGAAAGAATTAATATCCTGAAGAACCCCAAATTAGAATAATTGTGATAAATTTACCCAAAATTAATTTTTTGACCATCAAAATCCCAAACTATTACTCCTTTAATAAATTTAGGTCAAATTAGTACACTTGTGATAAATTTATTATCTGTTAGTTTTTATTAAATTTTACTATCAAATTACTAAATTACATGACATATGACAGCAAACTAATATACTAGTTTTGGATTTTACTATATATTTTTCACAATTGTATAATTTTAGTTATTTTTTGTGTTATTATCCAATTTAACATATGGTATATTTGTCGCAAATATACCAGTTTGAGGTTTGTGACGGTTGAACAAATTAATTTTGGGTAAATTTGTCATAAGTGTATCAGTTTGAGATTTTTGCTGGTCAAAAGATTAATTTCGGGTAAATTTGTCACAAATTTACCGGTTTTGGATTTTCCAAGGTATTAACCCTAAATAAAATAAATAAACAACTATTGTAGAATATTAAAAATTTTTAGTTTTCTTGATTCAAAAGTAACAAAGTAATAATTGCTTTCCAAAAAAAACTTGGTCCTCAATAATCAACTTTTCATATAGCCAATCAGCACATGCAAGTTAAACCTACACAATCCAATCTAAATTTTATATCCATGTGTCTTATAGAGGAATTCTCGCATAGAGTAGAGCTTCAATTGCCACTACTAACCATATCTCGTGGTTCTGTTACTCATTTCATTAGATCTTGGGAATAAAATTCCCTACTCTTTCACTAAATTATTGAAACAAGTTGCAGATTTTGATATTTGAAAGCGGTACACCAGTGCCTCATTTAACCCAAACTAATTTTTTGGTCATAAAAAATCTGAAACTGCTTGATTTGTGTCATATTTTCATGAAACTAAAATCTGTATCATGAAGAAACTCCAAATTAATACATTTACGCGAGATGCCCAGTTTGAAATTATTTATAATATGAAAATTAGTTTGAAGTAAATGCGATATGAATATACCGTTCTCCGATATTTAGTGACATTTGTGTATTCTTTCTAGTTTTGTTAATTTAAAAGAAACAAATAGTTAACTGTTTTTCAACATGTCTCAAAAACTTGGCCCCCACATGGCCATAGGTAATACATCAGTCTCTTGCAGAGGTGGCAAAATGGGTTTCAACTCATTTTTAATGGGTTGGGTGAGATTGGGTTGCCTACAATCTGGCATATAGGTAAGAATGGTTTTAATCAACGAAAAATCAATTATTTACGGTCCGGAAAGAAACCCACTTTCAAGACATTTAATGAAAGTACAATGCTAAAATTGTTTATCTTAGACCAAATTTTTATATGATGTCAAGCCGAGAATATTTGAATTCTTCTAGGGAATCAGTTGGTTAGGAAAGCACAATTGATGTTATAATATTCCACAAACTAGTTCCCAAAATTGGGAATTGGGGACCCGTTGGTCTTAGGATTGGGAACTAGATTGAACTATCAGGTTCAATCCGATCCAATAGAATTGGTCACTTTTTTTCTATTACTTAATGCTATATGTTATGAAGAAATTAGAAAAAAAAAAAAAAAAAACTGGTTACTTTTATTTTTTAAGAAATAATATATGTGTGTGTGTGTGTGTGTGGTCAATTCAGTTTGGTTCCCCCTTGGAAATGGGAATCGGACCACCCAAACACTAATTCCACTTTTAGGCATTGGAAATCAGATCAAACCAACCAGTTTGGTCTGGTCTTGATGGTCTTTGATTTGAGCAGTCTATTTTACACACTCCTAGTTTATCAACAACTGTAAATGGAAAACCACCGCCTATGGTGGCCGCGATGATTTCGCACTTTCTCCCCCACCGAGGGTGGAGTGGTTCGAAACCCTGTGTCTCCATTGTGTGACTCACCCATGGCTAAGTCTGGTGGTGGCCCAGTTCGCCCTGGGTTTACCCTATCGGCTGCCGGCCGTTTAGGGGTTCCGGGTTAAAAAAAAAATGTAAATGGAAAAATGAATTTTTTATTATTATAGAATTTTGTTTTCAATCCAAAAACATGTCGGCTAAAATTATTGATGTCTTAGGGCACAAGTTGTGCAAGTAAGGAGGTTTACTTTGTCTAATACTAAGCATAAAAGAACAAGTAATCAATTTAACAATTCAGGCTACGTTTGGTCGCTCGGATTTTTAATCGGGATAAGATTGGATAGGATAGGATTTTACATTATATCTATTGTTCGGTGAATCGCAGTAGTAAAGTCGGATATGTTCACATCATACCATGTATATTTTTCTTAATATAAATGACATATCATTATAAATGAACATAAATGTTCATAAACGGAGATGATGAAAATCTCTAGTAACATTATTGCTTAATTTATTTTTATTTTATTTTTCCTCTTGTTTATATTATTTTCTTTATTATTTATTTTTCCCCTTTCATCATTCTTTAATAAAATTTTATCAAATAGTAAAATGTACTAACATATATAAAATACACACATACCTAAAATATATAATAAATATAAATATTTAATTTATAGATTGAATTTTTATTATAAGATAGAATTAAAATTGAATATATAAATAAAATAAGATTAATTAAAAATATTTTTTAATTCTTAATTTCTTAAATTATAATTCAAATATTATTATATTTCAATATAATTTTAATTTTTTTTAATTTGATAAGTTTGTTATTTGATAAAAATAACTTCCTTTTATGGATATTAGAAATCCTATCAATCTTTATCCCACCTCCCTCATCGGATAATTTTATCATATCTATATCCTTTTTATATCCGACTTTATCCTGTCATGAGCGAGTACCAAACGTAGGATAGAATAAATTATATCATATTCCAAATTTTGTCCCGATTGTCAAACGCAACCTCATGGTTTTGCAAATAAATTAACTTCCACAATAATGTCCACAACTCACACTAGCTAAAATTATAAAGGTGAAAAAAGAATTTATTTATAGGCACCTTCACTCTCCACATATCATAACCAAATCTAGAACGTGTTCACACAGGTGTCCTCATCCATCAATGCGGTGCTCACCCACATCTCCTTGTTGTTCGAGTGCCATGCAAAGTCCTATCCTATGACTTGACTTGAACACCTAACCTTCCTCACCGACTCGGCAAGTCAATCCACAGAGTTGCTCGCTCTTTAGAGAAAACAGTTTAAGGAGAAAAATTGTTAAGGATTGGAGCTTAGACTAGGTCGAGTATATGTTAGGTCCAAATTAGGTATACCTCGCCAATTTATGTATTATCTAATTAGGTCAATTTGAACCGAACCATTTTCAACTCGACCCAGCCCACTCATTTGATGAGCCTATTATATTGCAAATTAAACCTTCACAAACCAATCTAGATCTCATAGCCATGTGTCTCATAGAGAAATCTCCACATAGATTGAGCCCTGAGACTCGATCCATTAGATCTTAGGAACAAAATGTGCAGCTTCAATGGAAAATTCTCTACTCTCTCTTAATCTACAGATATGAGCCGCAGATTCATAATATATGATTGCTAATGACAATGAATTCGGAAAAAGATGAGAAATGTTGCGGTCGTCTCAAGTGGTTGTGAATGTTATGCATCCCGAAATGTACTAGTCAAATCTCTAAAAAGATAATAGAGAGAACTAGGCCCGGCCCAAGCCAAGGTAGGCCTCCATCCCCATCACGGGCCGGCCTGGCATGGCCGATTATTTCTTTTGGGCCCAGCCTGACATGGCTCAATTGCTGGCCCTAAGTTTTGGTGATGGAAAATTATTTATCCTCCCCCTCAATTATATAGAAAACAGCCTAGTTATCTTGTTTGTTTGGTTTCTTTTTTTCTTTTTCTTATTTATTTATTTATTTATAGCGTTTTACTGACACAAAAGTTTAGTGATTCAGGGGGAGATTTTGTTCATACAAAACAAAAGCAGGGACTAATTTAATATTGTGACACAAGCTAAGCACAACGCATATTCTTAGACAAAGTCTTCATCCGAATCCATTTACAGCTCATCGTTCCAATGAAGTCCCACTTCGAGGTTATCCAAATATTTAATCTCTTTTGGCATCTCCATTTGTATAATTTCGCTTTACCAGATGCCACTTGCTATACAAAAGTCTTTACTATTAGCATCACCCCTCCTTAGTTGTACCGTCACGTTGTGATGATATTGTAATGAAACCTCATGTGTTGCTTGCTTCAAAATCTCTTAAATGATGTAAGACAATTTGCATACAATTTGTTCAAAAAATTTAAGGATTGATGTGATATTTATTAAAGAGTGGGAAAATTACAAAAAGAGTCACAAATATATTGGCAGGATCCTAAACTTTTTTTCATTTTTGTTAATTGAATCATAAAATTTTTGTATTTGTGACAATTTAATTCATTCAGCCAATTTTGGCTAGTTAGCGCTAACATGAACATTAATTATTTCTTACATAGCACGATTATTGTTAATGTGAATAATTTTTAATAATATTTTATTTTTTTTCAATTTTTTTCTTTTTGCTTCTCTTTTGGTTGGAGGAACAAGGAATAGAAGGAAAAATAAAATAAAAAGAGAAAACAAAAAATGAAAAAAATAAAAATTCAAAAATATTAAAATATCATTAAAAATTAGTTACGTTAACGATGGCTAACTAAAATTGGCTGAATTGACTGAATTGACACTTGGCACAAATGAAAAAGTTTAAGATTTAATTGACCACAAAAAAATAGGTTGATTGTTAAAATATAATACGAGAAAACGATAGGATCTTGCAATTTACATCAATGTAAAATCGCCAAAAAAAATAAACGAGAAAAATAAGGATACCAGAAATTTATGTGGTTTAGTCCGAGTATTGGTACCTACATTCACAGGGAGAGTTAACAGCAAATAATCCACTATAATCGGAGAATCAGAGTTTACAATCACTCATGCGCTCAAGTATTTTTCACATCTAAATTTACTTCAAATTTAAAGTGTTTATAAATGAATAACTCACTTGAACATAAACTTATGACATAAAATTACCGTACATTCAAGCTTAAACAAAACGTTCTAAGTACAGCTCCCCGTGGCTCCTACGTGCTCCTACGTGCGGTTCCTATCTCACTTGTATCGTGTGCCCAAAGGTCAAATAGTTGACCTGGGCCCACCAGCTCCTTGCTTCGGTTCCACGTGCAGAGAGGTTTTGGCAAGCTTCACGCCAAGAAGGGAATTCTTTATGTTATTATACGTGTGTGTTGACCTTGGGCCCCACCAATAACTATTCTTCATGTGCAGAGGGAATCTACGTGTAGGAGGCTTCGGTAGCTTCACTCCAAAAGGAAAATTTCTTTTTTTTTTTTTTTAATTATTTTCTTCTTTGTGTAATTTTAAAGAATTTAGTGAATCGCGTTTTATAAATGCTCAAATTCGAGACATAATTTAACATTAATGATTAAATTGGATTATAGATATTTTTGGTAATTCTCCCATTAAGTGGCATGGTCTTTTAAAGTGTGAATTCAAAGTATTTGTTAATTTACTGACAAAACATTTATTAGAAGAGTGAAATATATTTATTTTTTTGGTCAAAATTAGAAAATTGAATTAATCGTTGCAAACGTTCGTTTAATCAGAACGTTTCGATTGCTTTGCTGACTTGACTCTTCGCTAAGACGCGTCTGCGGATATTTTCCTGGGAAAGATCCGAGCAACTGACTTCCTCCTCCCCCCCAGCCGCCGGGGCAACAGAGCGGATCTTTTCCTGGAAAGGACTGAGCAAGAAAATCTCTCTCCCCCCCCGGGCGAAAAGTCTTCGTCGTCGTCTCCCGTCAACTTATTTAATTCTCCGGGTCTTCAAAGAAAAATCAGCATTGTATCCCTCTTATCCCTTTAAAATGGATAAATATGCTCTCCCCTCTCGGAGCAATCCAGTCCCATTCAGGCCTTTTCGCAAACACGCCCAGGGCCAGACCTTCTTTGCTCGAAACAGAGAACGAAAGACTCGAGCACTCTCCATGGAGGTCGAATCCTCTCCGTGCGTGATAAACCCAACTCTGTCTATTGCCCTTTTATTGCCCGATGTCAAAGTCTTAGTCTCCTTTCTCACCTACTTGCTTTTTGCTGATGCAGGTTCGAGAGCAGCGAGATGCTGGCAAGTTCCCTGGCGTCGACCCCCTCCTTGAAGGAGTCGTGGAGGCTGTGCAGCTTCGCGAACTCCGCCGCACCGAGGATAGTGAAAAAAAGAGGAAAATCCCACTTGTCTACCTTGTTTTACGACACAAGGAGAATATAATGTGAAAACAAAAATTTGAAAAAAAAAATATTGTATTGCTATCGGGCGAATTTTTATTTCAAGAAATAAAAATTTATGTTGTTATCAAAAGAATTTATCGTCCAAGAATGAAATTATGTGTTGTTACAAAACGGGTATCTCTATTCATAAACCCATCTAATAAATAGAAATAAAAAAATTTACTTGTTCTCAAAAATAAAATGATTACCATTTGCATTATAAGTGTCTTTAAATACACTTAGATAATAATACCCTCTCTATACCAACATGTTATAGCAATGTCTCTTTTTGAAGGATAGACTCGAATAACAATATCTCCTTGAAGGGTAGACTCGAGTTTATAAAGGATTGATCAATGTCCTTACAATGAGAATTTTCTTGTGCTTTCCGTTCATTCTACTACCAATTCATTACCCATGTCCTCCCCAAAAATAAAAAGTACGTTACTAGAATGAAAATACATAAATCACGTATACTCAAGATAGTAAATAATAAACGCAATATTAACAAGTCAAAATATCAATTTAACGTTTTGCGCAATAAGTTGCTCAAAATAATTAATATTATGTTAGTATTAGAATTTTATAATGATACTTTAATGTGAAGTTCTCTTTATGCATAAATATTTATATACTACTTTTAGTCATATAGTTTGTACAGCATTATTTTATTTTATTGCACTCGTCTAATAATTTTTGCCATGTTTTCACATACTGTTCTCTTGCCTTCACCCCAAAAAAGATTTTCCCCTTTTTTGGCGTTACCACTTCTTGAACGATACCGAAAGGATATAATTTAACACAGAAAAGGTTTGCGGGCCCTGCCTGTTTGGACTATGAAGAATTCAAACTATTGTTTAAATTGTAATAATCCATAGAATTATAGTGTATAATTACACATGTCAATATTTAAATATCGTTAAGACTTCGTTTCGAATATAGATAATGTCAAAGCACGTGTGCCGCAAAATTTAAATCAACGAGAATAAAAGTCAATTTATCCGAGCTTCTTACGTGTCTGTTCCATCACGAGTGAATGCCCCCAAGCGAGAGACTTTTTAGCTGCCGGCCCTTTGATTGGGCCATGCAAGGGGCCCGCGATGTCCCTCACTTCGGATTGCGACTAGGGCGGCGTAATTAAGGATTGAATTCGAATATGTTATAATGGGGCACGAGATACTCGGTGAGTCGGTGATATTGACTATTGTCAAATTGATTTTTTTAAAGAATCTTGACATTAGGCTGTTCGTAGCCTGTGCTACCTAGAGGGGAAAAGCAACAGACAAAAAGCGGACCATCGACGGCACTATTTTGAACTTTTTCCCCTTTTTTTAATTATTGTGATAAGTGCTGTAGAAATACTAAAATTTGTCAAAAATGCATTTGAGTCCTAAAATTTACAAAAAGTGCTTCTTAAAACTTGTCAAAATGTTTCATTTGAGTTCTACAATCGATACCGTTAGTATTTTCCGTTAAAAATGCCGACGTGACATTTAAAATTAATTTTTATTTTCCATATGGCTTTTTTAATGGACAATTTTTATAATTTTTAAAATAATTATTTTAAAAATCGAATTTAATTATTTTAAAATTATTTTTATTTTTAAAATATAATTTTTGCATAGCTAAATGAGTTAAATTGATTGATTTGCATTGGACCATTTATGACCCGAACCACCCTTTTAAGGGGTCTAGCAATATGTGACTTTCCAATGATCCCTGCTGAACGTTATTTTATCCGGACGTTTCGATTGCTTTGCTGACTCTTCGCTTTCATATATCGAAGTAACTTTCCTAAGAAACTTTCCTAAGAATGACCGTCAATGACATGGTCGTGTTGCCACCTTAACACAAGGAGTCAACTCGACGTTAACTTTCCTGGAAGATCCCACAAAGAAAAAAACTCATCTAGAATGGACCATAAAAGAGTTCAGTCGGCTCAGGAGCATTCCACTCCCAATCAGACGTTTTCGCAAACACGCCCAGGGCTAGACCTTCTTGCTCGAAACAGAGAAGGAAAGACTCGAGCACTCTCCATGGAGGTCGAATCGTCTCCGTGCGCGACTAACCCAACTCTCTTTTTGCCCTTTTATTGCCAGATGTCAAAGTGTTAAGTCTCCTTTCTCACCCACTTGCTTTTTTGCTGATGCAGGTTCGAGAGCAGCGAGATGCTGGCGAGTTTCCTGGCGTCGACGTCCTTCTTGGAGGAGTAGTGGAGGCTGTGCAGCTTCGCGAACTCTGCCGCCCCGAGGAGCTTCGTGGCAGACCAACACGGAGAGATCGGGTACCTGGCGTTCTCGGGTTTCCAGGTGATCGACAGGAACGAACCGAGCTGCGGGACCCTGGTGGCGCTGGACGAGTTCAGATGCGAGCAACTGTTCTCGCTGTTGGAGTGCGACGGTGACGGCGACGGCGAGGGGACGGTCAAGGTGGACGCCGGATTCCTCCGTCTGTTCCTGGGTTTTTACCAGCGACAGGATTTCCTCAGCCAGGTACTGCCTTTGTTTTTCTGGGCATAGTCAAACGTCAACTCCCTAATAAGTTGGCGGGCCTACGTACCGTGCATATCTTGTCAGATATAATCTGAACTTTTGTTTGTCAGTCCGTACTTTTCGAACCATAAAAGCATCAAGATGATGGTGGTGATAGATACGTCTTATTTTGGAGCGTAGCAAATAAGAAGAGATCGAGTGGGGGGGCCAGATTGTGAGACCAAATTCTCTCTCTTCTGTCCCCTCTCTCTCCTCCCACGTGCACGTTCTCTCGAGGAGAGAGTGGAAAGAAGAGAGAGAAGAGTTAGCCTGACAATTTGGGCCCACCGCGACACGTATCGCGTTCTAGAGGCGCTAATTTGCCACACGAGTTCATTTGATTCGCTTGATAACAACATGAAAAGAGTGTCAAGTTTGATAGCGTGAGATTGCAATATTCATTTTCACCAAAGTTAATATATTTTTAATTTAATCTAATGTGATTTAATCTTTCAGGGCTTTATATGGAAAAACTCACTGCAAATTTGTTTTTCACCGGGGAAAAGAAGAAAAAGAATGCATGATGAGATAAATAGGCCTGTTATACATCTGCAATAGATATAAAATAAGGGTGTGAATGGGAGAACGTTTTTTTTTTGCTAATACACGAATTCCACAAATCCTCCTAATTTGAATGGATTTGGTAGAATTTAAAATTTACATAAAAAGCTAATTAAGATTCTAGTTCTTAATCCTTATGTGTGAAGGTGATGCGAGGTGTAATTAATTAATAACTCTTGAAAATCTATTGATGATTCCTCGTCCTAGAAATCCTGCTATTGATTTCTCGTACACTAGAAAGTAAAAAAGCAAATTCATCTAAGAGCAACAGAGTTGCATCGACTATTAAGGTTTTTCTTTAGAAGAATCATATTTTTTATTTGAACTTACCAATCACAGATGGCAGGACAGTCTTATTGAATTATGCATGACTGGGGAGACTGTTTTGAGAATTAAGGTGGTGAAGTAATTTAATACATCGGGCAGTTATACTAAATTACTAATATAGGTTATTTGTGTTTTTCATATATGATATTCTTGGGCCATGTGCTGGAAATCAAGATGTAGTCTTTCTACACAGCCATTATTTTATCGTAGTTTGCAGCGGTAAACTGTTGATTTTGTCTCCGCAGCATCTTTGAACTAATAAAAAATTGCCCTTGGGTCATGCATGTATTAATTTTTCTTCAATTCTTGCCTTCATTCTAGAAAGTAAAAAGGGCAAAACACTTCAAGCATTGAGCTGCCTTTTGCGTGCAGATTCAGAAATTTCTCGCGGAAGTTAA
Source organism: Eucalyptus grandis (assembly GCF_016545825.1). Lineage (NCBI taxonomy): Eukaryota > Viridiplantae > Streptophyta > Magnoliopsida > Myrtales > Myrtaceae > Eucalyptus > Eucalyptus grandis. The sequence goes on from NC_052620.1 coordinate 2,435,360, forward strand.
GGTGATTATCCTCACAGGCAATTCCTTTGGAGCAACAACCCCTCTCTCACTGCTCTTTGGCTCCTCTCCCATCTCCAGGCCATCGCTTCTCCCATCTTAGTCCTCTGCCTCACCTTTGGCACTCCCTTGCTTGGCAACGAGTCCCTTTCCCGAGCCATTCTCCGAGAAAGATGGGGTGGGAGCTTCTGTAACGTTGTCTCGAAGCTTGATGTAGTGGCGAGGCTGTTCTTCGCTCCACTAAACTCCTTGGATCCTCAATTGCACTTGCTGCTTCAGTTTTGGCAAGTCGCTATGGCTTCACCCAGTCCAGACCAGTTAGTTGGAGAACTGCGAAAACAAAATTTCAATGAATTCTTCAGCAACGTCAAAAAATGTGTCAAAGGTGCCGCACAATCAGGAGAAAGGGCGAGGAACAATTTGTTTTGGCCATTCGGTAGCTACCTATTCTATTCAGAAGAGGGAGCGACCTGTCTGGATAATGCAACGTCTATTGTTAAGATGATGCATTTGATGCTCGAGACAGTCTCTCCAGCTTCCAGTTTTGAGGATCATCTTTAGTGTTTTGAGGATCATCTGAAGTATAGTTATTATACAAAACTACTTTCTATGCAATTCCTGAAAAGGATGAACATCAACGGCCTCTCTGAGTCAAGCTATGAAGCCGGTGTCTTCTTGGCATTACAATCCTTGGGAATAGATCCACAGGTAATTAAATGTTTCTCAAATCCACACGAGACACTATCTTCTTGGCTTCCTAATCCGACTCAAAAGTATGATCTTTGAGGAAGGACTTTCTTGGAACAATCACTCTCTTATACGTGGGGCAGAATTCTCTCTCACTCTCTAATGCAAGTGCACTTAGAATGATGTAAACTTAGGCATCTTTTTGGTAATCGCTGAATTATAAGTTCTTAGTCTTCACTTTGTGAATTGTATCTTTAATCACTGTGCAGGATGACAATATTTCAAAGCCAGCTATAAATTGCCTGCAGATGACTCAGCACATGGGACGTGCACCGAACCTGAACAATGCTCATCTGGATCGAAGACTATCTGAGATGATGACCCACGTGGCACAAGTCCAGTGTTACAAGGCCCATTGCGATGAGTCCAAGGATCAACTTGGGTATTACGACACATTCAAGGAATTTTTTTTTCTCGGAGGGAGTTCCAGGTCGACTTGATCCTGCACAAACTCGCGGCATTGTGGGATTAGGTCAGAGGCATGGCAACACGGAATGAACTCTCGCACGATTTCCACCGCAGGTCCAAGTGGATCCATGCGCCCCATTTCTACATGCTCCTGGCCGAGCCATTGGAAATCGCACGCTATTACCATCATGGCATGCACAAGGAGAAGGGGCATTACATCAAGCATGGAAGAGATAGGAGATTCCAGATTTTGGGCAGATGGTGGAATCAAAGGTTGCTGTTGCGGCGCAAGCATCACAACAAAATAACAACAAAAGGAGTAGGAGCCTGTATGCAAGCTTGACTCAAGATTCTTTGTTTTGGGCGAAGGTGGAGGAAGCGAAGGACTGGCTTGAGATTGCAAAAGAAGAAAAAGACCCGAATAAGTTGGAACCGCTTTTGGAGGACATGAACAGTTTCGAGAAGTACTCAAAGAAGCTAATTGATAGGATGGAGGTGTCTGTAGATGTTCTGGCTAAGAACTCAAGTTACATATCATGGGATAAGGATTGGAAAGCTTTCAAGTTGAAGCTACCACAGCCACCTTCTGCTCCTATTCCGGACAGAATGGACTGTGATTAAACAAAAATGAGAAAATTCCAAATAAGAATTGAAATACCCTCATTTACTCAAATAAAAGCCTAACATGAATCTAGTATTAAGTAAGAGTTGGATTTTTCGATTGGTCAAGGACATTTTAGTTATTTTTTAAAATTTTGTTCCCTTTTTTTGTCCTTTTTCTTATTTTTCTTTCTTCTTCACGCCGGTGTGTATATATATATAGAGTAAATTTTGAGAATTGTTATAATAGTTAGATTTAAATTTTCTAGGATGGAAAGCTAGGGAACGTGGCCTCCTGTTGTGAATGGCCTATATGGAACTAGTCGCCGATGCGCTTGAAGCTTCTCTCTCTCTCTCTCTCTCTCTCTCTCTCTCTCTCTCTCTGCTGATCGAGACCATATGTGGTTTAACGGATCATCCGGGTTTCTTTGGAGTGCTCTGTTTTCGGTCTTGAAGGGAATATTGGATTCCCTGAAACCGGATTCGACACTAAATCGAACCCCTAAAACGAATGCGGAAGACGAGCCCAAGAAGAACATGTATCACCGATCAAAGACACACCACGGAATCGAGCGTACCTTATTGTCCACAGATTAAACACCAATGCTGAAGATCGAGGAAGAAATTATGATCCCGTTCTACCGAGGAGCGTACTGTTGCTGTTAGGGGGAGGAAACTTTGAAAAGACGTACTTTTCCTTTTCCTTTGGAGCGTTCTTTTTGTCTTACGTTATCTAGAGGGGGAGAGAGTCTTTACGTACGTACACCAAAAGGTACATTCCGTTTTCTTTTTATCTTTCCCTCGAAACATCTCCTCCAAAAGACGCAACCTCTCAACGTAACATCTATCCTAAAAGACATAACCCCTCAATGCATCCTTTCACATTGCAACCGTTCCTCCATGGGCTCTTATCTTGTGGGCCAGGTTCTTAGGCCCAACAAGGGCGGACATGCCTTAAGCCCATCATGAAAACATCATCTCCCACTCGCACATGGTGGGCTGAACATGATCCTCTTTACCTCTCTGCGATATTCATACCGGTGAATAATCCGTGTGATTAGCATACTTTGAGAGCTCGTTGCCATACATCTGTTAGGAATATATAACAGCTCATAATGGGCATCACACTCTGAGTAGATTTAGTATGCAGTACCCTAGATCGATCGATCACATTTATATCTCTCTTGCTCTCATTTCAAATAATGATATATTGTATTCACAATTACGATTATCCCAAAGACAGTCATAATTGGTCGACCAGTGAATACAAAACTACAATATGATTCTCCAAATTCGATCTTTCTCTTTCCTTCAAACTCTCAATTTCAGTTCAACTTGCTTTTCTAGAAATGTCCCATTAGATCGAATCAACTCATGATCATTGGCAATATCCTAAGATAGCAATCACTTAATAGAAATCTTGAGAATAAGTAAAAGTCATGAGGGCACTAAATCGAGGAACTCTTTTCCTCAAGAGTCTCACATGGCATAAAAGTTGAGATTAAACTTTTGCCACTCTTATTGGTCGTCTCATGCATACGTAGTATGAAATACGTATTACGATATTAACTGATTTCCCATGGAGCGTATGTCTACACCTTTAATACCGTACAGATGATAGTTCAGACATACTCAATGTCTAACTTGAGTTTACATATCTACTCATATACAAAATTAATCATAACTCACATTTGGCATCATAGACAGATAAAGTAAAATATGTGGGTTATTTTACTTTCAGACATAGTAAATATTATGTCATCATCTTAACACTTAGTTAAAGTGACATATATAATTTAAGCTTGAGCTCTCGATTATTACCTAGATAATAAACTTAAAAATCGTCTCATCTCTATTTATTACACAGTAAATAGAGACGATTACCCGTGTGAGTGGGTTAATCTTTTATCTGTCCAACATACTTTCTCAACTTAATATAATGCACTGAGCATTAAGATGCATAAAGATCAAACAAAGATTCATAGGCATTAATGATGAAAACATAAATTCATCAAATGTGAACACTTAGGGAAATTACAATATTCAGTACATCAGCCTTTACGCAATCTTAAAGATTTCATATGGCCACAAAACACATCTCTAGGTATTGGTTTTGTCATAGGATCTGCTACCATTCTATGTGTAGACATGTACTGTAAGTTCACATCTTTTCGTGCAACCATATCTTTGACAAAATTATACTTGGTATCTATATGTTTGGTCTTGCCATGATATTTTGGATCTTTGGTTTACGCTATTGCTGCTTGGCTATCACTGTTAACCAACAATGAATCTACAGCACTTCCAATAACACATAAATTATCCAAAAATCTCTTAAGCCAAACATCTTCTTGTATTGCTGCTGATAATGCCACGAACTCAGCTTCCATCGTGGAGAAGGCTATACACGTTTGTTTCTTACTGTTCCAACATATGGCGCTATTATTCAGTAAGAAAACAAACCCAGAGGTAGATTTCCTTTCATCTAAATCTCCTCCCCAATCAGCATCTGAATAGCCTTCGAGTTGCAGATCATTTCCTTAATACTCAGCGTATAATCAGCAGTTCCCTTTAGATACCTCAGTATACTCTTAACGGCTTTTCAATGTGCTTGACTTGGATTGGATTGGTATCTACTCACCATTCCAACTGCAAAACATATGTCAGGTTTTGTACACATCATAGCATACATCAAGCTCCCAACAACACTAGCATAAGGAACATGTTTCATTTGTTCCTTCTCTTGTGGAGTCTTTGGACACAGTCTATGGCTCAATCCTTCACCTTTTGCAATAGAAGTGTCTATGGGTTTACAATCTTGCATACGAAATCGTTCAAGAACCTTATTTATATATGTTTCTTGCGAAAGAGATAACGATCTCTTTGAACGATCTCTTGAAATCTGAACTCCAAGAATGTTTGCAATCTCACTCATATCCTTCATCTCAAAGTTGGAAGACAACCAACTCTTGACAGTATTAACAAACTCCATATTGCTTCCGGCAATTAGTATATCATCAACATATAATGATATGATCACAGATTGATCTTTGGATCTTTTGATATAGACACAATGATCATCATCTATCATTGTAAAATCATATGCCATTATGGCATTATGAAAACGTATATACCATTGTCTCGATGACTACTTAAGGCCGTATATCGATCTCAAAAGTCGACATACCTTTCCTTCTTGGCCTTCCTTTATGAAACCAGTAGGTTGTTCCATATATATTTCTTCATCTAATTCTCCATTGAGGAAAGCAATCTTTACATCCATTTGATGTAACTCAAGATCCATACTAGTTACTATTGCCAGAATAATGCGAATCGAGGTAAATCTCACTATAGGAGAAAATATTTCTTCATAATTAATTCATTCCTGTTGATTATACCCATTTACCACAAGGCGAGCCTTATGCCTTTCTATCGAGCCATTAGCTTTACGCTTTACGCTTTATTTTGTGAACCCACTTGTTCCCAATAGCTTTGCGTCCTTTTGGAAGATCAACCAGTTCCCAAACTTGGTTTGACTTCATTGACTCCATCTCCTCTTCCATTGCATAAATTCATTTTTCCTTACTAGGGCAATTTAGAGCCTCATTAACATTTCTTGGCTCATCCTCATCTTGTGGAGCAACCATGAAAGTTTCCCCTTCAATGTCAAAACGTCGACGGGGATACTTTTGTGACTTATTCACCGTATGAGAGATTGTACACTTTGCACATCATTCCCCATCATGCTCCCACTCAGATTAGATAATAATGATATCATCTCATCATGTGGTTGTAATTAAGAGTGAGTTGAATTAAATTTATCACTTCTCATGTTACTCCCACTTGGACGAACTCTATTTAGTTCATTATCTTGATCCAAGGTTTCAAATAGGAAGTAATCCTCACCTATTTCGCCGTTCTTAGGAAATTCATTCTCTAAGGATGTGACATCTTATAATTCAAATTCAGTTATACTCACCTATGAACACATACCCTTTTGAGTGTTCAGAGTATCTTATGAAAATACTATTCTTTCCTTTGGAACCCAATTTCCCAAACTCGTGAGAGGGCTCATGAGTATAGGCAGCACAACCCCATGGCTTAAGAAAACTTAAGTTCGGTTTTCTACATGTCCATAACTCATATGGAGTAGAAGTAACTGATTAGGAAGACACTTGGTTAAGGAGGTGAGGACACCTGGAGTGCCATAACTTGGCACGGAGGGACACTTAAGTGCCATAACTTTAAAATGGTACACTTGAGTGCCAATATCGGAGTAAAATGGGACACTTAAGTGCCGCTCTGGCGAAAATGCGGCCAAATGGCTTACGTGGCCATTTTCCGGCGAGTTTGGTTCAAAACGGCGTCGTTTTGCACGCTGACGTGGCGGAAAAAAATGCAAAAACGACGTCGTTTCGTGTCTACGTGTAAATAATAATATAAAAATTAATTAAATTAGATTTAAAATTAATTTTATTTAAAATATTCAAAAATTTTAAAAATTTTAAAATTAAAAAAATTTTAAAATTTTAAAAATTAAGAAAATTTTAAAAATTTTAAAAAATTAAGAAAATTTTAAAAATTTTAAAAAATTAAGAAAAATTAAAAATTAAAAGGACCGGGGGGGGGAGGGTCGGCGAGGGTCACCAACCCCGGCGGATCGACGGCCAACCCTCCCCACTCCGTCGTTGGCCCTTCCCGGATCGGTGGCGGGAGGCGGCGAGGCCCGTGAGCCCTCGCCCTAGATCCGGGCACGGGCTGCGACCCTCGCCCGCATCCGGCGAGGGGTCACAGGCCCTCGCTACCTCCCCGCCGCCGTCGGGAAGGGCCGCGACGGAGTGGGAGGGTCGGCCGGGTCACCGGGCCCTGCCGATCCGGCGGCGAGGGCCCGCGAGCCCTCGCCCGATCTCGCTGTCGGCGGTCGGGGCCGGCGACCCGGCCGACCCTCCCCCTCCACGCGGCCCTTCCCGGCGACGGCGGGGAGGCGGCGGCGGCGAGGGCTCAGCCCTCAGCCTCCCATTCGACCTCCCCCCCTTCTTTTTTTTTTTTAAATAATTTTCTTAATTTTTAATTTTTTTTAAATTTTCTTATTTTTTTAAATTTTTTTTATGTTGCTTTGAGCCGAGCCGACTCGGCTCTCCGGCGAGCCACGTAGGCAAAAAAATAATAAATATTGTCACGTAGGATTTCCGGCAAGGGTCGCCGGAGGTGGCACTTAAGTGTCCCACTAGAAAAAAAAAAAGTGGCACTTAAGTGTACCGTTTTGAAATTATGGCACTTAAGTATCCCCCGTGCCAAGTTATGGCACTTGTGCTGGACTTCTGCCCTTGGTTAAGTATATAGGCAGTAGTTAACAACGCATCACTCCAAAAAGTGATAAGTAAGTTAGCATGCGTCATCATGGACCTAACCATTTTCAGTAGGGTTCTGTTTCTTCTTTCCGCAACACCATTTTGTTGAGGAGTATATGGAATAGATAACTGTCTTTCTATTCCTTTTTCATCAAATAATTTTCTGAACTCATCAGATAAATATTCTCGATTTCAATCGGATCTTAATACTTTTATTTTCTTGTCTAATTGATTTTCTACCAAGTTCATAAACCTTTTGAAACAATTTAATGCTTCAGATTTATAAGAAATCAAATAGACATATCCGAATCGAGTATAATCATCTATAAAAGTGATGAAATAAACAGCCCCATACCTTCCTCTTACATTCATCGGACCACAGACGTCAAAATTGATTAACTGCAAAGGAAATTAAGCTCTTTTACATTTTCCAAATGATTTCATTGTCGTTTTCCCTGCTAGGCAATGCTCACATATGGGCAAATCGACTTTTTCAATGTTGCCCAACAAGCCCTCTTTAGCTAGTCTATTCATACGTTGTTGACCAATATAACCAAGTCTAGTATGCCACACATTCACATCATTATCATATGAATTAGGAGACGTGAGAATAGAATAACAAACATTGACATCACCACACTCTACATTTAGTACAATAAAACCATCTAGAAAATGACCACAACCGTAGTAGTTTGTAGCCAAATACAAATCTACACCGCTATTATGAAAGTTCACACTAAAACCAAGCTTAACCAATATCAAAACAGACACTAAATTTCGACGAATCTTCGGAGCATATAAAACATCGTGTAGGAACAAGGTGCGTCCACCACACATGTTCAATTGGCAGGTGCCAATCCCCTTAACTTAAGCTCTGGAGTTATTTCCTACATAGATCCACTTAGTTCTAGTCGGAACTCGTTGAAATTCTACGAAGAATTCTCTATCCTTCACTACATGGTCTGTGGCTCCCGAATCTTCAGTCCACAAAGGATCAGATTCAGTTAAGAATACAGAGCTTGACACATTTGCAAAGCTCTTAAGAGTACAAGGGGTGAGTACCTTCTTTAACTCGCGATAGTTGCAAGCGTAGTGACTCTTCTGGTCACAGTTGTAACACTTCACCCTTGAAATACTCTTCACTTGAGGACGTTTTCCTCTCTTATGTTGGTCAGCTCTTGGTTTCTTGCAAGAAGGACTTGATCCCTTGCATTTCCACATATTGAACGAATCAATGTGCTTGCGCTTAGAGCTCGAAGCTCTTTTTGAGCTAGAAGCGATATAGCAAATATGCGTTTTCTTCTCAAATGCCTTGAGGCAATCCTCTGCTAGCTCAAGGTGGCACACAACATCATCAATTTCTTCCATAACATGGTTAAGAGCTTCTAGTGCTTCTTGTTTTTTAAGCACACATTGAATTTTCATATTCAATATTTCACAATTCTCACTGTTCATTTTGTCTTCTTTGTTCAAATCAGCAATTATGTTCTTAGTTGCTGAAGTCATCGATCTGAACATATCAGACACATATGCACAAATTATTAATGTCTATCATTTATGCATTTATTTTGCATAAAACCATCATATTAATGAATAATTTCAAATTAGGTTTGAGAATCAAGAGGTCACTATGTTTCCAATCATTATCCAAAATCCTAACTTGGAGTTATTATTACTATAACATTCTATGCAAAATAAATTCTTTGAAATTACAAAAATTTCAATGAACTACCCACAATAGTTAATAATAACAAAAAGCAAATAGTATCTAATATCAAACAATGATATAATAACAATGCTTTCACATAATACAACTAACATATCAGTTGTCACACCAACAACAACTAGGTAGAAAACATTACATAAGACGTTTACAAAGCACACCAAATAAAGACCAGCAAAAACATCTAGCACTAAGTTAATATACAAACTGGGAAAGATCCTCTTTTGTTCAATTTCTTGATCTTTTTCCCTTGTAACAATCCAGTAATAATCATCTATAAAATCCATCACAATTTTCCTATACGAAGCAGCTCTGTTGACTTCCTATATGCGATTCAACACTCCTTGCTATTTTTGTGAAAGGGTGTTCATGAAAAATCGCACCATCTTAGACTGTGGCATGGGATGACCATTCCATATGACATTTTGTATTTTCCCGTTAACTTCAAGAACGTGATCAATTAAGTCGCCACTTTCCCATCGATGATCAGTCGGCTCAGCTATCAACTTAGAAAGCCTTTCCTTTTGTTCATCGGTAATTTGCGCGAATAGGTGTGCGCAACCTAAGGGGAGGTATTGTTCTTGCAACAAATGCAGAACAAATAATGGATCACATATAATCCACATAGACTTAATTGGAAAAAAAACACATTCTTTTCCTCTCTTTTTTTTTTTTGTCAACGGTCAAAGTCAACGGTCAGCCGGGTCGAGGTCAACGGGCGGTCGGGTCGGACCGGATGGACCGGTCAGACCGGTCGGATTGATCGGGCCGGTTGGGCCGGGTCGGACGAACCGACCCGGCATGTGCAGCACGCGCACAGCTAATGTCATGATGATGTCAGCTGGCATGTGCCTCGCACGCGCCATCGACGACCCCTCGCGCACGTGCACGCATTGGCCCGCGCGCACATGCAACACACGCGCCTGCGTCTTCGTATCGGTTGCTGCGCGTGGGGGCACGTTTAGCGGCCTTTGGCGGCATTCCGCCACTCGTCGCGCTCATCTCAACGAGACCTTCCATCCAACGCCATCAGAAATGGATTTCAACTTACAAAAACTCGAAAAAATGGATGAACAGTGTTTGGGTGTAGGGATTTTTCCGCCCCGATTGGTGTCGGCCGATTAATTTCACAAAAAATCAATAAGAAATCATCCATAAACATGAAAGGGGTCGAGAAAAACATGGAAAAGGATCGGGAAACCAGAACCATGTCTCTAATACCAATGAAAGGAATATCAGATTCCCTGAAACCGGATTCGACACCAAATCGAACCCCTAAAATAAATGTGGAAGACGAGCCCAAGAAGAACATGTATCACCGATCAAAGACACACCACGGAATCGAGCGTGCCTTATTGTCCATAGATTAAACACCAATGCTGAAGATCGAGGAAGAAATTCCGATCCTATTCTACCGAGGAGCGTACTATTGCTGTTAGGGGGAGGAAACTCTGAAAAGACGTACTTTTCCTTTTCCTTTGGTGCGTTCTTTTTGTCTTATGTTATCTGGAGGGGGAGAGAAAGTCTTTACGTACATACACCAAAAGGTACGTTCCTTTTTCTTTTTATCTTTCCCTCGAAACGTCTCCTCCAAAAGACGCAACCTCTCAACGTAACACCTATCCCAAAAGAGATAACCCCTCAACGCATCCTTTCATATTGTAACCGTTCCTCCATGGGCCCTTATCTTGCGGGTCAGATTCTTAGGCCCAACATGGGCAGACGGGCCTTAAGCCTATCATAAAAACCATCAAGTCTATTGTCTTCTCATTCGTTGAAAAATCTCTGCTATTTAGCTGAGTATTCACAATTTGGCGTCGTCTGTGGGCCCTTTGATCGATCATTCGCATTTTTTGCATTTACAGACTTCCGCGTCGTTTTGGACCAGTTTTTGAGTCGTTCGTCACGAAATAGATCGACATTTGATTGACGTTGTCGCGCCGATGAGTGGGTTTTGGGTTTCATAGAGGCTGTATGTTATTATATTAAGGTTTCGAACCTTTGTACAAGAGCTGGGAGTGTCATTTTTGCAAGCTCGGTTCATATAAATGCCCACAAACCGGTCCCTGGGGTTTCTTCGGGGAATCCGGAGAAAGCACCTCCCAAATTCTTGAGGGACAAGAAGATGGTGCCTGATTCAGATCCTCCAAGCCTTAAGTATACTGATTCTTTGCATCAGTTTTTTGAATTCAAGGTCCGATCTAGAATTTTTTTCACCCTTTGCCTGCAATGATATCTTACTTCTAGTTATGTTCCCAAGTGTCTTGTTCCCTGACTAAATTCATCTTGCTGACCTATGTTTGTCTAAATTGGCTTGCAGTACGAAGCTTGTGGTTTTGAACGGAGCTGGAATGAGCAAAGTGCGGTATTCCCAATTATAAAAGGATCTTTAGTTATGTTTAGAATGATAATTTTACGTATAATGGACATTTTAATGGATAGACATCACTGATGAGTGGAAATATTTCATGTTGGATGATTTGAGATATAACAATCACTCTTCTCATTAATTTGTTTTAAACTAATTATATCAAAGATGGTTTGAGTATGTTTTCATGGCTATTCTATATCTTTTGATTTGGATTATTAAGAGACTGGGAAGAACTGGAAGAGAGATCTTGTTGTGATGCTGCATTATGTTTCATGCCTAAAACTAGTCTTCAAGTTATGCACTCTACATAACCTTGTGGTATATATGTATTTTCAGCATACGTGGTCATGTTTGTATTATTGCACTCTAATGTTAAGCTTTCATGCCGAATGTGACAATTTGTAATTTTATCTCCATTGTGTATATGTTGACTGATTCTTTCGTAGCTAAGATAAACCCTTCCAACTTTTATTTGTTTTTTGCAGTCGAAATGGGGCTTATAGCACGGGTTTCAGGCCAATTACCGATGAGGTGATATGAAGGCACGTGCTGCGATTTGTAAAGTTATAAATCAACTTCTGCAATAATGTCTGCAACTCACACTAGCTAAAATCGTAAAGGTGAAAAAGGAATTTATTTATCGATGCCCTCACTCCTCATTCCATAAACTAACCCCGTACCTATTGACACAAGTGTTCTTGTTCGTCAACGTGGTGCTCACCCACATCCCCATGTTGCTCGAGTGCCATACAAAGTTTTACCCCATGATTTGTTCGGAACACCCAAGCTTCCTTTCCGACTTGGCAAGCCAATCCATAGAGTTGCTCACTCCTCAAATGCAACAATTTACAGAGAAAAAAATCATAAATTGAGCTCGGACTAGGTTGAGTATCTACTAGGTCCAGATTGGGTATACGTTGCCAATTTTTGTATTGTGTAATTGGACCAATTGGGGCAGGCCCATTTTCAACTCCACCAGATCCACTCATTTGGCAAACCTAATCTCTTACAAATTAAACCTCCACAAACTAATCTAAATCTTGTATCCATGTATCTCAAAGAGAAATCTCCACATAGATTGAGAGCCTATGGCTCATTCCATTAGATCTTGGAAACAAAATGTGTAGCTTCAATGGAAAATTCTCCCCTCTCATGATGAAACAAGCTACAAATTCACAAAATATGACTAATAATGACAAGTCCAAATAAAGATAAGAAATGTTGTGGTCACCTCAAGTAGTCAAGAATGTTACGTGTGAAGAAGGTACTAATCAAATCTCCGAAAGGAGAGGAAGGGAGGGAGAGAGAGATAGTTAGGCAATGTTACATGGGAAGAAGATACTAATTAAATCTCGGAAAGGAGGGGGGTGGGGGGAGAGAGAAGGAGGACATATGGAGACAGAATTAGGCTCGGCCCAAGCTCATGCAAGCCTCTATTTGGTCATAGGCAAGGGAGACAAGGGATCGTGCCCCACATGGCTCATTGTTTATTCCAGGCCTGACCCAGCATGGTCTAATTGCTAGTCCTAAGTTTTGGTGATGGAAAATTATATATCCTCACCCTTAATTGTATAGAGAAGAGTCTAGTTATCTTTTCTATTTGCTTTTTTTTTTTCTCTCTTTTTGCACAAGCAGGGACTAATTTGATAAGAGCTATGTATACTGCACTATGGATATTCTTAGACAAAGTTTTCTTCTTTATCCATTTACAGCACATCATTTTAATGAAGTCGCACTTCAATCTAATCCCATTATATAATCTCTTTCAATATCAATTATTTGCATAATTTCAAATTACCAAAAGCCACTTGCTTTATCAAAGCCTTTACTATCGGTATCACCTCTTAGAAATTGTCAATCCTACTGTCGCATTGTCGTGATACTGTAACAAAATCTTATGGTATTGCTTGCTTTAGGATCTCTTACCGATGCAAGACCATTTACATACAACTTGTTTGAAAAATTCAAGAATTGTTGTAATATATAATGTTCATACCACGAAAACTCAAAAATTGTATTTTTATAACAAATTTACTCCAAAAAACCCTAAACCAATAAACTTGTAACAAATTTATCCTCCATTAATTTTCATTAAATTGAGTTATTATCACGAAAAACTACAGATTTGTATTCTTATGCCTTTCAAATTGATACACATGTCAGCTATCATTTATCATCTAATTCAGCAATTTAATAGTAAAATTTAGTAAAATCAATGAAAAGTAAATTTATCACATGTATATTAGTTTTGAGGTTTTCGTGGTATCATGCCTAATATTTATTAAGTGTAGGGCTCTTGTTAAAGAGCGAATCCGAAGCATTTATTAATTTACTGACAAAACATTTATCAGAAGAGCGAACTGATCGTTGCAAAGCGTATGCTTACATTGGTTTTATGAACCTCGGAAAGTTTGGATCGCTTTGCTGACTGTTCCCTAACGCGGTTGCGTATCTTTCCTACGAAAGGACCATCGAAGAAGAGCGAGATTGCGACATTATTAATATAAAAATCGACCATTGACTGTTCTCCTTTTCTCTCAGAGGAAGTCGTTTACCGTCAACTTCCCTTCTTCGGCGTACCTCCACCGAACCATCGCGGCACGAGCACAGCCCCTTCCTATGCGTCGGTCCGCCGGTCCGCCATCCCTTCATATAGCCGCTCTGGACTCTCGGAGCAATCCACTCCCATTCAGACATTTTCACAAACACGCCAAGGGCCAGAAACTGAAAGACTCGAGCGCTCTCCATGGAGGCCGAGTCGTCTCCGTGCGTGACAAACCCAACTCTCCATTGCCTTTTGTCGCCAGATGTCAAAGTGTCGTCTCCTTTCTCACCCAGTTGCGTTTACTGATGCAGGTTTGAGAGCAGCGAGATGCTGGCGAGTTTCCTGGCGTCGACGCCCTTCTTGGAGGAATCGTGGAGGTTGTGCACTTCGCGAACTCCGCCGCTCCGAGGGGCTTCGTGGCGGACCGACGCGCTGAGGTCGGGTACCAGGCGCTCTCGGGCGTCCAGGTGATCGACGGGTCCGAGCCGAGCTGCGGGACCCTGATGGAGATGGGCGAGTGCCGATGGAGCATCTGTTCTCGCCGTTAAGGTGCGACAGCGACGGCAAGGGGGTTGTCGAGGCGGACGTGGGATTCCTCTGTCTCTTCCTGGAATTTTACCAGCGACAGGATTTCCAAAAGCAGGTACGCGGCCCCTTTTGCTTTTTTGACTTCAACTTGGAAGACTGTCTTTACGTGACTTTTGTTTTTTTCTGGGTAATTGCGTTACATCTTCATCAGTCGAACATCATCAACTTCCACGAAATTACGTTTTAGCTTTCAATCACCCTCGTGATAACTCGATCGGCCTATGGACTTGGCATATCCTATGATCCATAGACTGGATTGTGAATTTAACTTATTCATCTACCAATCTTACCGCTCTGAGGGCATGGACATATATAGTTCTATGGCCATGAATTGTGTGATGGCTCGTGCACGGGTTGGTGATGACAACAGGGGCGCGACAATGGACGGATGGTGGCTGGACGGGCTGTGTCTTGGGGGTGCCTGGTTTTGGAAACTAAAAAAAGGGATAAGAAAACAAAAGGTTAAAAAAAAAAAAAAAGGAGCAAGGAAAATCCCATGACATATGGTCATCCTTTTTTACCATTAAAGAAAACCTGTGGAAGGGCGATATTGAAAATATCAAGTTCACTTTCACAAATTATAGATCCAAAAGAACTTGAAGGACAATTCTATCAATGCTTGAAGCGGAGATGAAATTTATCCTAGTGCTATATGTATGTAACCATCAAGATGCAGATACTTACATCGCCTACGGAGATAACAAAAGCCGTACTTGCTTTTGAAGATGCAATGGGGAACGTGATAAAAATCTGAATACGGGGAATGAACAAAAAGTCACGAAATGTAAATAATTGCATTGGCTTTTCATAAGGGGATGTTATAAATTTGAGAAATAATATCAAATCATTAATCCATCTTGAACAAATCAACTACCAGACATCATTGGCATAGAGATAAACTTTTTATTAAAAACAAACATTTATTCAGTAATACATTCAACTGGTATCCAACAAAGTATAATAAATACTGTAGTCTAAAACAGAATCAGATTTACTATATATATAAAAACGACCGATAAATTTACACACTTCATCACAATTGGCTATGAAAAAGGAAAATATTAGAAGTAACTTATCTTTCTTCAACAGATATTCCTCTTTCTTTTTATTGATGCAAAGAAAATATTTGCTTATGTACAAGTGTAAAATGGATTCAAAGTAAACAACTGTTCTTTTAATTATATGTAGAATATTAAAATTTTCAGTTTTCTTGATTTAAAAGTAACAAAGTAATAATTGCTTTTTAAAAACTTGGTCCTCAATAATCAACTTTTCATCTAGCCATTCAGCACATGCAAATTAAATATCCACGATCCAATCTAAATCTTATATCCATGTGTCCAAAGAGATTCCCTTATAGAGTAAAGCTTCAATTGCCATTTCTAATCATATCTTGTGAATATGCTGCTCATTTCATTAGATCTTGGGAATAAAAAGTGTAGTTTTGGTGGAAAATTCTCTACTCTTCACTAAATTAATGAAACAAGTTGCAGATTTTGATATTTGAAACCAGTACATTAATGCTACATTTAACCAAAACTAATTTTTGTATTATAAAAAATCTCAAACTATTTGATTTGTGCCATATTTTCCCAAAACTAAAATCCGTATCATAAAGAAACTCAAAACCAGTACACGTACGTGATATTTACACAGTTTGAGATTTTTTTGTTATATAAAAATTAGTTTGGGATAAATGTGGTATGAGCATACCATTCTTGAATATTGGTGATATTTGTGTAGAATATTAAATTTTTCTAGTTTTGTTGATTTAAAAGAAACAAATAATTTATTGTTTTTCAACATGTCTCAAAAACTGACCCCTCATAGATGATACGTCGGTCTCTTACAGAGGTGGCAAAATGAATTTCAACTCATTTTTAATGGCTTGGGTGAGATTGAGTTGCCTAAACTTTGGCATATAGGTAGGAATGAGTTTAATCAACCAAAAATCAATTACTTACCGGGCTTTCAAGACATTTAATGAAAGTATAATGCTAAAATTGTTTCTCATAGACCAAATTTTTGTATGATGTCAAGCCGAGAATATTGGAATTCTTCTAGGGAATCGGTAATTTCATAAAAACTGTGGCTTAGGAAAGCAAAATTGATGCTATGATATTCCACAAACTGGTTCCAAGAATTGGGAACTTGGGACCAAACCGATTGGTCCCAGGACCAAACAGAGAAGGACGAGGCGAGCACGGTATTTTGATGGGGCTGCCTAAAAAAATAAGGAATTATTCTCTAAAAAACAGCGGTCGTCGTGGGCACAGGAGAGAATTAAAATGCATCGGACACTAGGAACATTTGGTCAGTATTTAAAAAAAAAAATCAGGGGAGCCAACCTTAGGCCAGCATGCTTCATACTCGCCCCAGGGCCAGAGGAGGGGGCGGGGCTATTTTTGCAGGAGAAGAAAGGAGTCCTTGCTAGTTTTCTGGTTTTTGAAGAGAGGAGAGAGAGAGAGAGAGATAGATTTGCTGCTGAGGGAAGCCAGGGAAAACCGAGAGGAAAGAGGAAGGATAGAGGGCGGAGGAAGGATGCTCGGTCGCAGTGGGCATCTTCGTCCATCAAAGCTTTTTCGGCGACCATTCAATAAGATTGATCTGTGATCGATAATGCTGACTCGAGATCTGTTTTTGCCCTGGAAATCCTGAGGAAATAAGAATGATCTTGTTTCTGAATGGAGATCTGTTTGTCAAGAATATAAATTGGGAATATTTTTTTGGAAACGCATGACATGTGTTTGACAAAATGCCTCAATGAAACTCCGAAATATCCGAACGACGTTTGAAGCTCAGTTTAATGTTTAATTATTTACATATTGTTGAAATTCGTCTGATTTCTTCATGTTTTGATGTGCTTTCATGTGACTTTGCATTGTCCGAGCCGGTCTTGTATCCGTCCCTTCGCCAGAGCTAGCCTCTCCACGCCGGCTAGCCTACAGTTCAAGGCCGTTCGAGTTAGCGTATCTTCCCATTCTTTAGTGCCTTTGTGTTTGTTTGATCTTTGGAATTTCTGGTGTTCAAACCGTAAGTAAGGTGAGGGTTTTTTTGTGAAATTTTGTGGTCGCCGGAGTGGGCGGGCGGCGTCGGTCGTCGCCGATCGGGACAACCGGCGGGTGTGGCAGTGTAAGTGCCGGTGTCCGTAGAGGATGGTTCGGTGTCTGGTCTGTGGGTTTGAAAAATAAAAGAGAAGAAGATAAAGTTCCAGAGACATATGGCTTCGGGCACCGAGGGTGGCCGAAGGAAGAAGAAGGCGCAGGGAATAGAACAAAATAGGGAAAAGGCAAAAAGAGAAAAAGAAAGAAAAATAGAATTTAATAAATAAATAAATAAACAATTAGAAAATTTTCGTTTTGTAATCCGACTGAGGCGGATCCAAGTTTGGGTCGGGTCATCGAGTCGAATCGGTAAACGGTCACAACCCGTTCCCTGAATATAATAATAAATAGATTAAAAATTTAAAAATCCTGGAAAATATTTTAAAAATTATTAAAAATTCAGAAAATGATAAAAATCTTAGGAAATGCTTTAAAATTTTAATTTTGAAAACCAATGGAAAAATTATAAATTTGAGAAATCATTAAGAAAATTAAAAATTTTGGAAAAACATTAAAATTTTGAAAAATAGAAAATCCACAAAAATCTTTTTTAGAAAATTCAGAAAAATATAAAAATATTTAAAATTTCCTAAAATTCAAGAAAATTTTCAAAAATTTTAATTTCTCAAAAATAGCTTAAAAAGTCTTTTGGGGATTCTTTTCATTAAATGCGTGAAAATCTTTGGTGAAAATCGTGCTCAAAATTAAACAAGCCCCTAGAGCTCTATCGTGGGGTTTTGATTACCCTTAAAATGAATGCCCTTGATTATGCACTTTCATTATGTTGACTATGGCCTTCCTTTAGCTTAGTTAGAGATGGCATGCTCCCTATTTGATAATATTGATTGTTGTTTTAATGATTGCACACCCATATAATCATTTCACGTGTAAGTAGATTAGCCTAAAATTAATCCAACTACTTGACAAAAAAATATTTTCTTAAAATGAATAAGATTATGTAGAAGGGCATTAATTGGTTAATTCATGCGATCAAGTCTCCGACTCTAGATTCTATAGTTACGTAAGAAGTGACATACACTCGTATGGCTCATTTGGTTTTTAATCGACTCTAATAGGCTAATGTTGATTTTTTATTATAAAATTCTTATGAACACCTTAATGTGGCATGAAGTATGGGCTTGGGAGAGCTCGTGCCTAATCATGGACCACAGGCCTGTTTTTTGGGTAATACCCCTAAACCTATTCCCTCCCTCAAGGGGTAGATCGCAACAACCAATCACTTTATTTTCCACTACTTGATGTTTTATATTATGAAGAAATTAGGAAAGAGAAGTTGATTACTTTTATTTTTTAAGAAATTAAAAAAAAAATAGATGTAGTTAGTCCAACTTAGTTCCTTCTTGGAATCGGAAACTGGACCGCCCGAACACTCATTTCACTTTTAGGCACCGGAATCGGATCAAACCAGCCAGCCCAGTCTAGTCCCAATGGTTCCCAATTCAAGTGGTTTGTTTTGCACACTCCTAGTTTATTAATAGCTACACATGGAAAATTGAAAATTTTATTTTTATGGAATTTTGTTTACAATCCAAAAATATGCTGGCCAAGATTATTGATGGCTTAAGGCGCAAGTTACGTAAGTAAGGAGGTTTACTTTGTCTAGTACTAGACATAAAGAGAGGTTTACTTTGTCAAATACCAAACATAGAGAACAAGTAATCAATCTAACAACTCATGGTTTTGCATAGTTATAAAATGAACTTCCACAATAATGTTCGCAACTCACACTAGCTAAAATTATATAGGTGAAAAAAGTGTTTATTCAGAATTACCTTCACTCTCCCTTTTCATAACCAAATCTAGAACCTGTTCACATAGGTGTCCTTGTCCATCAATGTGACGTTTACTTGCATCTCCATGTTGTTCAAGTGCCGCGTGAAGCCTAGCCTATGATTTTACCTAAGGACACTAGCTCCCTCATTGACTTAACAAGCCGGTCCATAGAGTGCTCACTCTTTAGGGAAAACAGTTTAAGGAGAAAAATCATTAAGAATTGGAACTTGGACTGGGTTGAGTATATGTTAGGTCCAAATTAGGTATATCTCGCCAATTTTTGTATTGCCTAATTAGGTTAATTTGGACCGAGCCATTTTCAACCCAACCCGATCCATCCATTTGATAAGCCTAGTCTATTGCAAATTAAACCTCCACAAACCAATCTAAATCTCACATCCAAGTGTCTCGGAAAGAAATCTCCACATAGATTGAGAGCATGGGGCTCAATCCATTAGATCTAGGAGCAAAATGTGTAGCTTCAATGGAAAATCCTCCTCTTGTATAATCTAAGAAAACGAGTCATAGATTCACAATATATGATTGCTAATGACAATGAATTTGGATAATGATGAGAAACGTTGCAGTTGCCTCAAGTGGTTGTGAATGTTGCTCGTCCCAAAAAGTACTAGTCAAATCTCTAAAAAGATAATAGAGAGAGAATTAGGCCCGGCCCAAGCCAAGGTAGGCCTCCATCCTATCACGGGCATGGGAGACAAGGGGCTATGCTTGGCATGGCCCGATTGCTGCCCTAAGTTTTGGTGATGGAAAATTGTTTATCCTTGCCCTCAATTATATAGAGAGGAGCCTAATAATCTTATCTGTTTAGTTTCATTTTTTTTTCTTTTTTCTTTTTTAGCGTTTTAGTGACACAAACGTTTAGTAATTCGGGTGGAGAATTTGTTGATACAAAACAAAGGCATGGACTAATTTAATATTGTGACAAAAGCAAGGCATATTCTTGGACAAAGTCTTCGTCCTGATCCATTTACAGCTCATTATTCCAATGAAGTCCCACTTTGAGCTTATCCAAATATTTGATCTCTTTCGGCGTTGCCATTTGTATAATTCTGCTTTACTATATGCCACTTTATATACCAAAGACTTTATTATTAGCATCACCTTTCCTTAATCATCTTGTCCTCTTGTCATGATATTGTAATGAAATCTCATGGTGTTACTTGCTTCAGAATCTCTTAGACGATGCAAGACAATTTACATACAACTTGTTCAAAAAATTTAAGGATCTTTGTGAGCCACACACACACATACATATACATACATGCATTATATATATATATATATATATATATATATATATATATATATATTGAAGAGTGGGAAAATTACTAAAAAGGGTTATAAACTATTACCGAATCTTAAACTTTTTCTTTTTGTCAATTAAGTTATACAACTTTTGTATTTTTGCCAATTCAATCAATTTGGTCAATTTTGGCCAACTAGCGTAAATGTAGACAATAACCATCTTACGTGATGCGATTAGCGTTAATGTAAACAATTTTTAACAATGATATAATTGTTTTCAGATTTTTTTTCTTTCTTTATTTTTCTCCTTCCCTTCTAGTTGGAGGAAGAAGGAAGGGAAGGAAAAAAAATAGAGAGAGAAAAAAAGTACAAAATTTCAAAATTAAAAATTTTAAAAATATTAAAATATTATTTAAAATTGTTTAAGTCGGCTCAGGCTAGCCAAAAATAGATGGACTAAATTAGCACAAATGCAACAAATTTATGCTTCAATTGGCAAAGAAAAAGGTTGAAGATTAAATTGGTACAATTATAAGAGATTTTAGACATTTTATGTGTATACGTATAATGATGCATTTTTCCTCACAATGCTATTTTCACAAGAAAACTGATCCTAATTCGTTATGGTTCTTGACAACATGAGCAAAAAAGTGAAAATTCCATGAAAATCTGCAACGATAGTTTCTACCAAAAACCGTATACACAGACTCACAGAGAGAACAATTATGAAGGAAAGTATCTGACATAACCCTGAACCAAGAAAAGCCCAAAGAAGGATTGTCCTTTTTTTGGCGTTACCACTTCTTGAACAATACCGAAAGGGTATAATTTAACACAAAAGGTTCAGGTCCCGCCTGTTTGGACTAGAAAGGAAAGCATTCATCAGAATTCAAACTATTGTTTAAATTATAATAATTCATAAAATTTTCGTGTATAAGTACACATGTCAATATTTAAATATCGCGAAGACTTCGTTTCGAATATAGATAATGTCAAAGCACGTGTGCTGCAAAATTTAAATCAACGAGAATAAAAGTCAATTTATCCAAGATTCTTATGTGTCTATTCCATCAAGAGAGAATGCCCCATGCGAGAGATTTTTTAGCTGCCGCCCTTTTGATTGGGCCATGCGAGGGGCTCCGTGATGTCCGGCACTTCGGATTGCGATTGGGGCGGCGTAATTAAGGATTGAATTCGAATATGTTATAATGGGGCACGAGATACCCAGTGATATTAACTATTGTCAAATTGATTTTTTTTAAGAAACTTGACATTAGGCCGTGCCTAGCCTGTACTACCCAGAGGGAAAAGCAACAGACAAAAAGCGGACAGTCCGACGGCACTTTTTTGAACTTTTTCCCCTTTTTTTATTATTTACATTCACACGTGGACTAAGGGTCACTTTTGCTGAGCTGTCACGGCATTCGTCATCGGAGCACGCGGCACTTACGTATGTAACGAGCCGTCGCTTCCCGTCGTTTCCCGTCATTTGTCGCTCCTCCTTGGTTCTTCATGGATCATTTGCCGAAGCTCAAAGTCTCGAAGGGATCGACTCTATATGTTAGGATTACTCATCAATGTCGAGGCTATTGTAGTTTTTTTTTTTCCCCATAAAATTAGTAGATTTACTTCTTTCTAAAAAAGTAATATTGGCGGTGGGCAAAAATCATAAGTAATTTATGACGAAATAAAATCATCAACACTTATCTTTTTTTTTCTTTGATTTCTACGTATAAAATTGATTTATACAATGAATTTATATCACGAAAATTTTTAAATCAGTATATCTGTAATAAATTTATCAAAAACTAACTTTTTAAGTACAAAAAATTCCAGACTAATATATTTATGACAAGTTTACCCAAACTATTATTTTTTATAACGAAGAAACTTAAACTGGTATAGTTGTGACAAAGTTACCCTTCATTAATTTCTTTCTGATTAATATTACCAAAAACCACAAATTAATATATTGTGACAAATGAAGGGTAAAATTTCAAGTCGATATACTTATCAGTTGTCATGTGTCATTTAATTAAGCAATTTTACAATAAAATTTAACAAATTAACGAAGGGTAAAATTGTTAGAAGTGTATTGGTTTGGGATTTTTGCTGATAAAAAAAATAGTTAGGTAAATTTATCATATATGTACTTGGTTTTAGGTTATTCACAGTATTAACCTTTATAAAATCGATTTTTTTTTTTTTAAGGAACTTGATCTCCATAGTCCTATATTGAGGTTATATAGGATTGAATTAATCTTGAGATGTCATTATTAGAATATTATTTTTTAAAGTTGTGGCCATATAAAACAAAATCTTTAGTTATTAACTCGATAGTGTCGTTTTCAATATAAAATCTTTTTCAAAATAAAAATAAGTTAATTAATGTAACCCAAGTGGGAGAATGTTGGAAATTTCCTATAATATGGGTACTTGCTTGCCTGCTTCCTTGACTCATCTCTTGTTTAGGTCTGAAACTTCACCTCTCCTTCCTGTAAGTTGCCCGATTCTGGTAGGGGAATTCGTACTTTGTTTCGGCTGTTTTCTTCTCTTTTCTTTCTTCTATCCATTATTCGTGTGTCAGATAAAAAGCTATGCCGGATGATCATTCTGTTACAAACGAAATATGTATTCGACACTCTAGAAATTGCGTATCTCTAGGTCAGTTTAGATCAAATCATCCCTTTTAATTTCATGATTACATCACACCTAATTTACGTGTCGCATATCACCACGTCAAAATTGTCAACTTGGCCGCAGAGTATTCTCTTATGGACAACGAGGTTGTCCTCGACCTTGGAGTTCTACACAACTGGCAAAGTGAGAAAAGGAGTAGAACATTAGATGTAACTTGTACTTGTGGTTCACTGAGCGGTATGTCCCAGATATGATTATGCTTCAAAGTACATGAACCCCGATATGACATGAGTCGATAAAGCCTAAGAATAGCATAAATAAGATTTCTAAAAAAAAAGAAAAGAAGGGGGCTGTAAAGTAAGTGCGCACTAGATGAATTTCCAATGATCTCTGCAGAAAGTTGGTTTAATCTGGACGTCGCGGTCACTTTGCTGACTCTTCGCTGTTAGATGTAACTTGTACTTGTGGTCCACTGAGCGGTATGTCCCAGATATGATTATTCCGTTGACCATTCTTTTTCTTCTTCTCTCAGAGTAGTCGTATTTTGTTCTCTTTCTCCGGCGTACCTGCAAAGAAAATCGCTCCAAATGAGCAAACCCGTCTTGCACGTTGTTTCACCTGCTCGACCGCCTGCAAGCTTCTCCTCCATATATAGCCGCTTTGGACTCTCGGAGCAATCCACTCCCATTCAGACATTTCACAAACACGCCCAAGGCCAGATCTTCCCGCTCGAAATAGACAAGGAAAGACTCAAGCACTCCCCATGGAGGCCAAATCGTCGCCGTGCGTGACGCACCCAACTTTCTCTGTTGCCCTTTTATCGCCGGATGTCGAAGTGCTGCCTCCTTTCTCATCCAGTTGCGCTTGCTGATGCAGGTTCGAGAGCAGCAAGATGCTGGCGAGTTTCCTGGCGTCGACGCCCTTCTTGGAAGACTCGTCGAGGCTGTGCAGCTCTGCAAACTCCGCCGCGCCGGGGAGCTTCGTGGCGGACCAACGCGGCGAGGTTGGTTACCTGGCGTTCTCGGCCATCCAGGTGAGCGACGGGTCCGAGCCGAGCTGCGGGACCCTCCTGGCGCTGGGCGAGTGCGAATACGAGCATCTGTTCTCACCGTTACAGTGCGACGGCGACGGCGAGGGGACGGTCATGGTGGACGCCAGATTCCTCCGTTTGTTCCTGGGTTTTTACCAGTGACCGAATTTCCAAAGCCAGGTACTTGTTTGCCTTCGACTTAGAAGTCTGGCTACACGTTACTCTGATTTGCTTTGTTTTTCTGGCATAGACAAACGTCAACTCCCTAATAAGTTGACCGGCCATATCTTTTCATACGTAATCTAAACTTTTGTTTGTCAGTCGAGTCCGTACCTATTCGAAGCACAAAAAAAGTCGAGAAAATGGCGGTGATAGATGCTTCGCTTTGCCAAATAATGAGAGCGACATTTGTCCGAGTGTGGGCCAATTGTCAGACCAACTTTTCTATCTCTTCCGTCCCCTCTCTCTCTCCCCTCGCTGCACGTGCTCTTTCTCGCCTCCTGCACGTTCTCTCTCCCCTCGCTTCTCTCGAACCACTTCTCTCCCTCCTTCTGTATGTGCGCACCACATCAGCGACGTGGTGCGCACATACCACTGAATTTTTTTCTCTAAAATAAGGGTGTGAATGGGAGAACGTTTGTTTGCTAATACACGAATTCCACAAATCCTCCTAATTTGAACGGATTTGGTAGGATTTAAAATTTACATAAAAACCTAATTAAGATTCTAGTTCTTAATCCTTATGTGTGAAGGTGATGTAAGGCTGTAATTAATTAATAACTCTTGAAAATCTATTGACGACTCCTCATTCTGGAAATCCTGCTACTGATTTCTCGTACACTAGAAAGCAAAAAAGCAAATTCATCTAAGAGCAACAGAGTGACTATGAAGGTTTTCTTCAGAAGAACCATATTGTTTAATTGAACTTACCAATCACAAATAGCAGGACAGTCTTATTGAATTATGCATGACTGGGGAGACTGTTTTGAGAATTAAGGGGATGAAGTAATTTAATACATCGGGCAGTTCTTGTACAATACTAAATTACCAATCTAGGTTATTTGTGTTTTTCATATATAATATTCCTGGGCCATGTGCTGGAAATCAAGATGTAGTCTTTCTACAGAGCCATTATTTTATCGTAGTTTGTAGCGGTGAACTGTTGATATGGTCTCCGCAGCATCTTTGAACTAATAAAAAGTTGCCTTGGGTCATGCATGTATTAATTTTTCTTCAATTCTTGCTTTCATTCTGAGAGTAAAAAAGGCAAAACACTTCAAGCATTGAGCTGCCTTTTGCGTGCAGATTCAGGAGTTTCTCGCGGAAGTTAAGGTGATCATCCTCACAGGCAATTCCTTTGGAGCAACAACCGCCTCTCTCACTGCTCTTTGGCTCCTCTCCCATCTCCAGGCCATCGCTTCTCCCATCTCAGTCCTCTGCCTCACCTTCGGCACTCCCTTGCTTGGCAACGAGTCCCTTTGCCGAGCCATTCTCCGAGGAAGATGGGGCGGGAGCTTCTGTCACGTTGTCTCAAAGCACGATGTAGTCCCAAAACTGTTCTTCGCTCCACTAACCTCCTTGACTCCTCAACTGCACTTGCTGCTTCAGTTTTGGCAAGTTGCTATGGCTTCACCCAGTCCAGAACAGTTAGTTGGAGAACTGCGAAAACAAAATTATTTCAATGAATTCTTCAGCAACGTCAAAAAATGTGTTAAAGGTGCCGCACAATCAGGGGAACGGGCGAGGAACAATTTGTTTTGGCCATTCGGTAGCTATCTATTCTGTTCGGAAGAGGGAGCGATCTGTCTGGATAATGCAACGTCTATTGTTAAGATGATGGATTTGACGCTCGAGACAGTCTCTCCAGCTTCCAGTTTTGAGGATCATCTTAAGTGTTTTGAGGATCATCTGAAGTATAGTTATTATACAAAACTACTTTCTATGCAATTCCTGAAAAGGATGAACATCAACGGCCTCTCTGAGTCAAGCTATGAAGCCAGTGTCTTCTTGGCATTACAATCCTTGGGAATAGATCCACAGGTAATTAAATGCTTCTCAAATCCACACGAGACACTATCTTCTTGGCTTCCTAATCCTACTCAAAAGTATGATCTTTGAGGAAGGATTTTCTTTGGAACAATCACTCTCTTATACGTGGGGCAGAACTCTCTCTCACTCTCTAATACAAGTGCACTTAGAATGATGTAAACTTAGACATCTTTTTGGTAATCGCTGAATGATAAGTTCTTAGTCTTCACTTTGTGAATTGTATCTTCAATCACTGTGCAGGATGACAATATTTCAAAACCAGCTATAGATTGCCTGCAGATGACTCAGCACATGGGACGTGCACTGAACCTGAACAATGCTCATCAAGCTAGCAAGCTATCTGAAATAACGCCCTACAGGGTAGAACTTGAGTGGTACAAGGCACACTGTGACGAGTCCAAGGATAAACTTGGGTATTACGACACTTTCAAGAATTCGGGAGCATCCAGGAAGGAGTCCAAGGTCGACATGAACCTGTACAAACTCGCCGCGTTCTGGGATAAGGTCATATGCATGGCAGAACAGAATGAACTCTCCCACGATTTCCACCACAGATCCAAGTGGATCAATGCGTCCCATTACTACATGCTCCTCGCTGAGCCATTGGAAATCGCTCGCTATTACCATCATGGTATGCACAAGAAGAAGGGACATTACATCAAGCATGGAAGGAGTAGGAGATTCCAGATTTTGGAAAGATGGTGGAATTGGAAGGTTGCTGTTGCAGCGCAAGAACCACAACAAATTAACAACAAAAGGAGTAGGAGCAAATATGCACACTGGACTCAAGATTCTTTGTTTTGGGCGAAGGTGGAGGAAGCAAAGGACTGGCTCGAGAAGGTGGAAGAGGAAAAGGACCCCAATAAGTTGGAACTGCTTTCGAAGAACATGAACAATTTCGAGACATATGCAGAGGAGCTAATTAAGAACAAGGAGGTCTCCATAGATGTTCTGGCTAAGAACTCAAGTTACACATTATGGGCTAAGAAATGGAAAGATTTGAAGTTGAAGTTATCGCAGACTCCTACTCTGAATGAAATGGATTGTGATTAAAGAAGAATGGGAAAATTCCAAATAAGGGCAAAAATATCTTAATTTACTCAAATAAAAAGACCTGAAACAAATCTTGTTTCAAATAAGAGTTGGACTTTCCCATTGAGTAAGGACATTTTAGTTATTTATCTGTTTTTTGAATTTTGTCCCTTGTTCTTTTTTTCCTTTTTCTTATTTTTCTTTCTTCTTCACACTGGTGTATATATATAAAGGCTAAATTATGAGTATATTCTTATAATAGTGTTAGATCTAAATTTTCTAGGATGGAAAGCTAGGGAACTAGGGGTGAGCGGTTCCCGGTTCCTTATAGGTTCCAGACAGGTTCTTTTTTTATGTTTCATTTTCAGGGTAAACTATGCAACAATTGCTAAGTCCCACCATTGGGTAGGATCTTAAGGAAAAGCTGTGTCTGATGTTATAAGCCAGCATTGTGATATTCCAAACCACTCTTAAGTTTACAAGCAAACTTAGTTTTGCTATATCAGATTAAAAAAAAAAAGTACCAGCAGCATACGACATAATAAAATTGAATTCTCTATATATTTATGAACCTATGACAACATCCATCATAGTCTCTCGCACACTGCAAAGGCTAAAAACCTCTTAATATCTAGGCTTGATACTACATGTGTAAACAGACAAATGAGCTACATCATATTGACCGTTTGCATGACAGAATCAACAAGCCAAATAGAAATTTATGAAGTTACCATTCAAACTAAACAACAGAAACTCCATAAAAATGTGTGCAAAATTAGAATAATATCCTAGCTTAAACTAAACCTGCTCCCCTAATTGACCCCCTTTTGCTAATCCACAACAGATGGATTTTGTAGTATCTTTGAGTACTGGCCATAAGGAGAGGTATAAGAATGAGCAACCAGTCACCAACCTACTATAGCTAAAAATATGTAATACTTCCAGAAGAATTAAGGACCCATGTTACGATACAATGATATGCTGTTACAGCTGGTTAAAAATTTCCAAACACTTAAAGAGCTTCTGCACAGAATGCAGGACCTCAACAATACCAACAGTAGGCACATACCTGAGCGAGCATTGCAGGCATAACAACAGTGACATCACCCTCCCAATGTTGAGCAAACAGCTGGGCTATTCCTCCTAGAGGAAAACCAAGTTCCAGGACTTGGTTGCATCTATGTTTTACCTCCATCTCAGCAAGGTAAGCAAGCTGCACAACCAACCATGGCATGTCATTTTTCATCTTAGGACAGACAACTTTGATAAGCAAACATGAGCGCATCAAGTCAGGCTGAGAAAACATGCTCAAGCTCAAAAGGTCTTGATTGTTAGGAGGTGAAGCGGAGATTATATTCAGTAAAACTAGTAAAGTAGTAGATTTTTATAATGAAACATGAGGTTTAGAATGGCATGTTTGCAGCTCTATTATTTACTACCGACACAAACTGAACACATCACTCAAAACATTAGGAATTGATGTGCCGCTTTTAGTGAATTTGTCGACCGAATACTAAACTCAAGCGTCCACAATCGAATGAAGTATGCATATGTCAGCATGCCCCCAGAGGACGAAGATAAAGGAATTCAGTGTCCCCTGATAATGGTCGGAAAAAGAACATATTAAAGCAACTCAAGCAACAAATAACACAAGCACTGTGATCCAAATCGAGAAGAGGAGTTCAGATAAGAACAGTACAGGAAAGGCGAGCAGAGATTACCGGCACGAAGGGCGAGCGGCGAGCGGCGAGCGGCGTCGGGGGTGACTGGGCGAGAGGCGAGCGGCGTCGGGGGCGACTGGGCGAGCGGTGAGCGGCGTCCAGCGGCGGCGTTGAGGGCGAGCGGCGTCCAGCGGCTGAGCGGCGGAGAGAGTGGGGGTGATGGCGTCCAGGGAGGCAAGGGCGGGGCGAGCGGGGGGCGAGCGGCGTCCGGCGGCGGGACGAGGGGCGTCCAGCGGCGGCGGCGAGGGCGTCCGGCGTCGGGAACGGGGCAGAGGCAGAGAACGGGAGAGGACTAGGAGAACTGTGGTGAACAATAAAAATAGATTTGGGGTTTTAGAACCCTAACCGGTTCCCAGAAAAAGGGAACGGGGAACCGGAACCGGCCTCTTTAGAACCGGTTCGGTTCATATAAATGCCTGCATATCGGCCCCTGGGGTTTCTTCAGGGAATCCGGAGAAAGCACGTCCCAAATTCTTGAGGGACAAGAAGATGGTGCCTGATTCAGATCCTCCAAGCCTTAAGGATACTGATTCTTTGCATCAATTTTTTGAATTCAAGGTCCTATCTAGAATTTTTTTTACCCTTTGCCTGCAATGATATCTTACTTCTAGTTATGTTCCCAAGTGTCTTGTTCTCTGACTAAATTCATCTTGCTGACCTATGTTTGTCTAAATTGGCTTGCAGTGCGAAGCTTGTGGTTTTGACCGGAGCTGGAATGAGCACAGAGTGCGGTATTCCCAATTATAGAAGGATCTTTAGTTATGTTTAGAATGATAATTTTACGTATGGTGGACATTTCAATGGATAAACGTCACTGATGGGTGTAAATATTTCATTCTGGATGATTTGAGATATAACAGCCACTCTTCTCATTAATTTGTTTTAAACTAATTATATCAAAGATGGTTTGAGTATGTTTTCATGACTATTCTATATCTTTTAATTTGGATAATTAAGTGATAAAAGTTATGTACAGTACACTACGTATATTCTTACACAATTTTCTTCTTTATCCATTTACAGCATATCGTTTCAATGTCGGTCATTTGCATAATTTTGCATTACCAAAAGACACTTGCTTTACCAAAGCCTTTACTATTGGTGTCACCTCTCAAAAATCGTCAATCCTACCAGCACATTGTCATGATAATGTAACGAAAATTCCATTTACATACAACACGTTTGAAAATTTAAAGAATTGATGTAATATATAATGTCAATACCACTGAAAATTCCAAACTTGTACTTTTGCGATAAATTTAATCCAAACTAATTTTTTAATCACAAAAATTACACATCAATACATTTGTGATAGTTTTACCATCCATTAGTTTCTATTAAATTAAATTAGTACCACCAAAAACTATAAATTAATATGCTTATGTCCAACGGATTGGGAACTCTAAATTGATCACTCGCATCGGTTGCTTACATGTTATGTAACTCAGTAATTTAATAATAAAATTTAATAGAAACCAATGGTGTCAATTTGGGGGTTTTCATGGTATCATCCCTCATATTTATTAAGCATAGGGATCTTGTTAAAGAGCGAATTCAAAGCATTTATTAATTTACCAAGAAAACATTTATCAGAAGAGCGAACTGATCGTTGCAAAACGTTTGCTTACTTCGTTTTTCTGAACCTCAGAAAGTTTGGATTGCTTTGCTGACCGTTCCCTGACGCGGCTGCGCATCTTTCCTGCGAAAGGACCATCAAAGAAGAGCGAAATTGCGACATTATTATATAATAATCGACCGTTGACTGTCCTCCTTTTCTCTCAGACGAAGTCGTTTACTGTCAACTCCCCTCCTTCGGCGTATCCCCACCGAACCATCGCGGCACCGAGCACAGCCCCTTCCTATGCGTGGGTCCGCCGGTCCGCCATCCCTTCATATAGCCGCTCTGGACTCTCGGCGCAATCCACTCCCATTCAGACATTTTCACAAACACGCCAAGGGCCAGAAACTGAAAGACTCGAGCGCTCTCCTTGGAGGCCGAGTCGTCTCCGTGCGTGACAAACCCAACTCTCCATTGCCCTTTTATCGCCAGATGTCAAAGGGTCGTCTCCTTTCTCACCCAATTGCGTTTACTGACGCAGGTTTAAGAGCAGCGGGACGCTGGCGAGTTTCCTGGCGTCGACGCCCTTCATGGAGGAGTCGCGGAGGTCGTGCAGCTTTGTGAACTCCGCCGTGCCGAGGAGCTTCGTGCCGGACCGATGCAGTGAGGTCGGGTACATGGCGTTCTCGGGCGTCCAGGTGATCGACTGGTCCGAGATAAGCTGTGGGACCCTGATGGCGCTGGGCGAGTGCAGATGCGAGCATCTGTTCTCGCCGTTGGAGTGCAACGGCGACAGCGAGGGGACGGTCAAGGTGGACGCTGGATTCCGCTGTCTCTTCTTGGAATTTTACCAGCGACAGGATTTCCAAAATCAGGTACACCGACCTTTTGCCTTTTTGACTTCGATTTAGAATACTTTCTTTACGTGACTTTTGTTATTTTCTGGGTAATTGCGTTACATCTTTATAAGTCGAACGACATCAACTCCCACGAAATTAGGGTTTAGCTTCCAGTCTCCCTCCTGATAAATCGATCGGCCTATGGACTTTGAATATCCTATGATCCATAAACTAGATTGTGAATAAAACTTATTCGTCTCATATCTTACTTCTCCGAGGGCATAAAGATATATAGTTCTATGGCCACGAATTGTGTGATGGCTCGTGCGCGGGATGGCAATGACAACAGGGCCGCAACAATGGACGGACGGTGGCTGGACGGACTGTGTTTTGGTGGTGCCTGGTTTTGGAAACTAAAAAAAGGGATAAGAAAACAAAACGTAAAAAAGAAAAGGAAAAAAAAAGGAGGAGCAAGGAAAATCCCATGACATATGGTCATTCTTTTTTACCATTGAAGAAAACCCGTCCAAAAGTGACATTGAAAATATCAAGTTCATTTTCACAAATTAAAGAACTTGAAAGACATTTCTATCGATGCTTGAAGTGAAGATGAATTTATTCAAGTGCCATATGTATGCAACCATCAAGATGCAGACACTTACATCGCTTATAGAGATCGCGGAGAAAAGAGATAATATGTCAAGCCGTATTTATTTTGTGATCATTCAACTGATACACAACATAGTAGAATAAATACTATAGTCTATAACAGAATTAGATATACTATGTATATACAAATGACCGATAAATTTACATGCTTCAATACGATTGGGTATGAAAAAGGAAAATATTAGATGTAACTTATATGCTTTCTTTCTTCAACAGATTTTCCTCTGTTCTTTTTCATTGATGGAAATAAAATCTTTGCTTATACAAGGGTAAAATGTATTCATTTTTCTCAATATAAAGGAAATAAGTAAAGAACTGTTGTTTTAATTATACGTGATATATTAAAACTTTCAGTTTTCTTGATTTAAAAGTAACAAAGTAAAAATTGCTTTTCAAAAGACTTGGTCCTCAATAATCGACTTTTCATATAGCCAATTGGCACATGCAAAATAAACCTCCACAAGCCAATCTAAATCTTATATCTAAGTGTCTTAGAGAGAAATCCCTGCATAGAGTAGAGCTTCAATTGCCATTCTAACCATATCTTGTGAATTGGCCGCTCAATTTCATAAGATCTTGTGAACAAAACGTGTAATTTTGATGGAAAACTCTCTACTCTTTCATTAATTTAATGAAATGAGTTGTGGATTTTGATATTCTAAGCCGGTACACCCATGCCACTTTTACTCCCAAATTAATATTTGTTTCATAAAAAAAATTAAACTGCTTAATCTATGATATATTTACTCGAAACTAATATCTATCCCGCAATAAAACCCGTTGTTGCTGATACCTTCTTCTCGGTTCCTTCTTCTCCTTCTTCCAGAACCCGAGCTCGGAGAAGGAAGAGATAAGAGGGCCCTATGGAGAATGTGGTCAGAAATCCATAATAGAGTCCGACCATGTGAATAGAAAGTTGGATCTACATTGGATCTCACCTGAATCGCCCCATCTATCCTCCTGAGGAGAGGTTTGGTTTCAAACCCGGTTCGAACAGGAGAAGTACGCCATGCTAATGTGCCTTGGACCAAACATTCATGATCTGGATGTGAATGAGTCGAATTACTTCTTGCGCCAAAGATCTTACCATTCCCGAAGGAACTAGAGTTACATCTCTTTTCCATTTCCATTCAAGAGTTCTTATGTGTTTCCGCGCGCCTTTGAGACCCCGAAAAATGGACAAATTCCTTTTCTTTTCTTAGGAACACATACAGTATTCGTCACTACCAGACCGGCCCGGAATAGGGTTCTATACATTCTCATTATGAGAAGGGGTCATTCGAGCGTATCGAAATAGATACTATGTTTACTTCGGGATTCTATAAAGCAGACTTTCTTCAACCAAAAGGAAAGGAAATCTCCAAGCAAGACGGAGAGAGGCACGATTGAAATGAAGTTCAATCCCGACCTCGAAGGAAGGGATTGGTTCGGGCGAGCTCTCGAGGAGTATATCAAACCGTGTTTAGCATCTTCTCGTCGAGTCAAGGAAGAGATAGGTAGCAAAAGAAGGAGTAAGGAGCGAGCTAGGGAGCAAGGGAAGCCGGGCAGGTCTTGAGTCTTTAGGTCTTTCGTTTTGTTTCTCGTGAGGATAGCGATGAGTCTTGAGTAGCCCGAACGGCTTGAGTATCGAGTTCGGTTCGTAGTTGCTCCCTGGCAAGAACAAGTCCAGTTTTATCATAAAAAATTCTAAATTGATACACTTATGCAATATTCATCTAGTATGAAATTTTTGCAATACGAAAATTAGTTTGGAGTAAATGTGGTACGAATGTACTATTCTCATGTATTTGGCGATATTAGCCCAATGAATTATCTATGGAATATTAAATTCTTTCTAGTTTTGTTAATTTAAAAGAAACAAATAATTAAATGATTTTCAACATGTCTCAAAAACTTGACTCTCAAATATAATAGATTGCTGTCTTCTAGAGGTGGGAAAATGGATTTCGACTCATATTTAATGGCTTGGGTGAGATTGAGTTGTCTAAAATTGGGCATATGGGTAGGAATGGGTTTAATAAACCAAAAATCAATTATTTACGAGTTGTAGTGGATGAGGGAAAGAAACCTACTTTTAAGACATTTAATGAAAATATAATGTTAAAATTCTGAGAGAATGACTCTAGAAGTGCTTAAACCTATGTATAATGCTCACTTTAGTATCATAAGTTTCTTTTAAACCACTCAAATGACAAATTTTTTGAAAAAAAAATATGATATTTTCATTACCAACTCCAGTTTGTTTACTCAGAAATCTAATGTGACCCTTTTTTTTATTAGTATCTTAAACCAATGTGGCTCACCCAAGAGTCCAATTTACATCTAAACCCTAAAATGATGGCATCTAGTACCTTTCTATCAACTAAGAACTCCAAATCCCCAAATTGAAAGAGAACCCCTCAATTTCAAACCCTTACCAGCCATTGAACCCAAATTCACTCCTCATTTCGATTTGCCCCTGAAATTAACACATTAATCTTGTAAGTAGAGGGCAGGAGCTTTAATAGTGACTCACAACCCCAATTTTGTCACGTTCCGATTCTCGGGTGCGCGCCCATCCCTCATTTGGTTGATATAATAGCAACGTCCCAGAATGCATCGCCGACCCGTTCATTTTAAATACGCATGCAGAAACAGATATAAATACCTAGATAATAAAGCAATGGGATAGGAAAGTAGGACTAAATTCCGAAATTTCAAAAACAACTACACTTATACACATTGCAAACCAATGCTCATATATATAGAGCGGATAACTAAGTCATATTCAACTTAAACAAGTTCAAAACCAAGGTCTACAAGCAAGGGTGGGGGTTCCACAAACTACGGGTCCTCGTCCTCTTCTTCATCATTCTCCACACTCCAACTGGAGTCTTTAGCAGACTGCACCGGACTTCCGAGATCTTCAAAATTCAGGTCTGCTGCACCTAGAGGCCTGAAATGTTGTCCCACAACCGGAAATGAGATTATGTCTTAGCAAGTTCTACCCCCTAAGACCCGATTAAGAAGCCAATACACCTTAGGCTGCCTAAGCACAACACGAGTTAGAGAACTTACCTTGGCCTTAGTTCCACCCTGCAAATCAATGTTATTTACATATGCCTTATATCACATCACTTAATCAATTCATAACATCATATCATTCAATCATTGAATTACATTAAATCCACGTTTAGATCGAATCATCGATCCACGTTTAGATCGAATCATCGATCAATCGACCTAATCGATTACATATCTTCTCGACCCCTTTTTTGGTCGGCTCATCTCATTAAATCAAGTTCACTGCTGAATTACGGCTCAGCGAACACAGCCTACACAGTCATCTCAAATACTCAACCTCAACGCTAAATAGTCTATCCTTAAGTCAATCATTGAAAACATCAACGTTCTTTATAACTAGTCACACAATTCGTGGATCTTCAACAATAAACACTTGCTCTTAATTGCCACTTGATTGAGTTAGCGATAATCGATGCACAAACTCAACAAACCATTCTTCTTCTTTACAACCAGAACTGGTGTCCCCCGAGATGGTGTACTGGGACGTATGAATCCCTTGTCCAACAATTCCTTTGGGATTACATAACTGAAATATCTTCAATTTTCAGTTCCTCAACTATCATATCCACGACAGTCGCTAGGTAACATTGACAACTCCCGTCTAACAAACGGGTTGCCTCTTGCAACAAGATTAGAGAAATCTAGGTTCCTCCTCGACTTTTGATAAATTCAAAATTTTTCCTCCTTTGACGGATTAAACTGTATCGCATTGCAACAACAATTTATTATAACAAAATCTACTCGAGCCATTATACATGGTATCAAAGAAGTTATACATAGGCGGGAATATTCAAGTACAACTATAACCGGTGATTCTCCTTTCTATGACTTCATTACAACAACTAAGGTTCTATAAACTTAACCAAAATTCTACTGCGCCACTTTGATAAATTGTTCTGGGGACACTACCCTTCCTACTCAGTGCACAACTCAATTTATCTTTGAGCTGGCTGCCCATTCAATCTACCATACTGTGCATTCGGCGATGCAATTTCTCGGTTCTGACCCATCTATGGTGGTGGTAGTAACTGATGCGGTCTCCCCTGTCTTCTGAGACAATCCCTTGCTATGTGACCCAATTGGCCACACCCAAAACAAGTACCCGGTCTAGAATGCCATGAGGCAAATTCGTGTTGCCTTCCACACAGGTGACACATGCCATTCTGGCTAGACCCTGTCTTTTCAATTCCACCCTCCCTGTTGAGCGGAACTTGGAATCTTCCTCCAATTATGGGCCTCTTCCCATGGCGGATCCCTTCTCGGTGTGCTGTAACCCTCGATCCAGACGAGGCGACTCTTTCATTCTGATCTTTCTTGATCTTATGGGCTCTTCGATATAGATCGTTGTAAGTCTTCAGATCTAGGAGGACCAAGGTGCTTCTCAAGTCCGGTTTGAATCCATCTTTAAACCTTCTTGCTCGGTTTACAGGGTTCTCAATTAGCTCGGGGGCATATCGCAAGAGTTCGGCGAACTTCGCCTCGTACTCATCAACAGTTAGGGAACCCTGGCGAAGACTTTGAAATTCGGCCATCTTCACCTCCCCGGCAGTCTTGGAGAAATACTTATCATTGAAGGCTTCAAGGAAAATGTTCCACTCTTGAACAGCGCCTTCTGGAAAGATCGCTTCTCGAGTAGTCATCCACCAAGTATTTGCAACTCCCTCCACCTAGTAAGTTGCTAAGACTACTTTCTCCATCTTGTTGCACATCAGCAGTGCAAATGCTTTCTCGAGTTTCGAACCCACAAGGCGCGAGCTTCGGGATCTCTGTCCGGTGAACTAAGGTGGGTGCAATTTCAAGAATTGCTCCACCAGCTTATGGATTGGTCTTTCGGCGACCACAACTCTGGCGGACCTCCAATAGGTAGCGAAGTGCAACGGCCGGGCGGCTCGCGTGTAGCGGCAACGGCCGACTTGAGTGGCTGCTTGGTTATGAGCCCGCCGATCCATTCCTTACCCAAGACTTCAAGTACACGCATGATCCCGTCAAACTGGGATCATCGGGGCTACTACTCCAAAGACCAACAAAAGGCGATGCTACTCCACTGGCACTAGCCTGTGCCTATGCCCTACCTCTGCCTCAGGTATTGATCCTAGTCGACGCTCTACCCCAAGTCACGGCCCTACTGGCCCTCTTAGCAGGAGTCCTCGGCTCCTGATCACTCATGGTGTAGCTTTAATTTACTAACACCTAATTCCAATTCAACACCGAATTAGAAATGGAGCGATTCAAACAACGAGCAATTATAGCATTCAGCTAACACAAACATGCACCAACATGAATTTAAAGGCCTTTTTTTTTTATCACTATCCCAAGACCCATCGGTCCTTCTCACTCCAATCTTGAATCTCGTTCTGATATCACTTAAATGGGGATGTCACGCCTCGATCCTCGAGCGCACGCCCATCCCTCATCTGGTCGATATAATAGCGACGTCCTAGGACGCATCATCGACCTGTTCATTTTAAATATGCATGCAAAAGCAGATATAAATCCCCATATAATAAAGCAATGGGATATGAAAGTATGACTAAATTCCGAACTTTCAAAAACAACTACACTTATATACATTGCAAACCAGTGCACATATATATAGAGCGGATTACTAAGTCATATTCAACTTAAACAAGTTAAAAATCGAGGTCTACAAGTAGGGGTGGGGGTTCCACAAACTACAGGTCCTTGTCTTCCTCTTCATCATCCTCCACACTCCAATTGGAGTCTTTAGCAGACTGCACTGGACTTTCGAGATCTTCAAAATCCAGGTCTGTTGCACCTAGGGACTTGAAATGTTGTCCCACAATCAAAATGAGATTATGTCTCAGCAAGTTCTATCCCCTAAGACTCGATTAGAAAGCCAATACACCTTAGGTTGCCTAAGCACAACACAAATTAGAGAACTTACATTGGCCTCAGTTTCACCCTGCAAATCAACGTTATTTATAGATGCCTTATATCACATCACTTAATCAATTCATAACATTAGATCATTCAATCATTGAATCACATTAAATCCATGCTCAGATCGAATCATCGATCAATCGACCTAGTTGATTACATGTCATCTCGACCCATTTCTTGGTCGGCTCATCTCATTTACTCAAGTTCACTGCTGAATTATGGTTCAAATGAAGTACGTCTACACAATCATCTCAAATACTCAACCCCAACGCTGAATTACGACTCGGCGAGCACAACTTACTAAAACTTTAGCGGTAATGCTAAATTACGGCTCATCGGGCACGGCTTACTAATTTTTCAGCGGTTAATGTTGAATTTCGGCTCAGCGGGCACAACCAATTTCAAATTCGGTGGTAATGCTGAATTACGGCTCAACGTGCACAACCGATTCCAAGTTCGGTGGTGGTGTTGAATTATGGCTTAGCGTGCACAATCTAGATTAGGTGGTAACCTATGGTCCAATGAACATAACCATACTTTGATGGTAATGCTGAATTACGGCTCAACGAGCACAACCAATTCAAAATGCGGTGGTTTCCATGCCCTATTCCACACTTTGTTACACACCCATCATACATCATTTCATCTTTCAATAGTCTTCTCAATGCGACTAATAACTCTCACACGATTAATTACCCTCGACCAAGGAATGTGTGCACACTTAGAATCCTCAATCAAAATAATAATTTGCCTATTTTTCTTGTATTAACGATACCCGATAAAAATTTATCGTGTGTGGGTACATGACTGACCTTAACCAAAATATCATATTTTTCTTTCCATAACTTCCACATTTTCTGTAGTCCACTCAAATATTTTGGCATTATCAATCGATACCCGATTATTTTTCAATTAATAACCAACATTATTTAATTTAGGAAATAAATCCCAAATTCACAAATAATTCATTTCAACATAAAATAAAGCTCAATTAAATAAACGGATTGCATCACGATCATCGCATAAAATCTCGGTCGTGGCTATCCTAGCCTAATTTTTGGAAAATAAATGAATAATTAAATAATTTCGAAAATTATTAAATAAATACAATAAATCCAGTTTAGGCCCGTAATGCCCGATTGGAAGCCAAGACGAGCCCGAAAATTACCGAGACTCGTTCGGAAATAAAAACATGAGTCTACTTGCTAATATCACTAATCATTTGCTTAACATGCATTAATAAGACTCTAAACTAATTGATCTACTCTAATCTATCCACCTAATTGCATTTAATTAAATCTAATTAACCCATAAGCATCATTAGCCTACTAAGAAGGGATTGGTAAGCAAAACTCACTTGATTAAACGCGGAGACTAGAGACCGCGATGACCGCGTGACGGCAGCCGAAATCCGAATTTTCGACAATGTCAACGGACACTCGGACCGGGCCCAATAGGCCTTGCAAGCCCACAGCAACTGGGCTTGGTCTGGACTTGGGCTGAACTTGGGCCTGGGCTTTGCAGGCTTCAATTGGCTGGACCAAGAGCTGAATTGCGGGCTTGGACTTCAATTATTTGCTTGGCTGAACTGCAACTTGTTTGGGCTTGAAAACTGGACTGAAGATGGCTCATGAGTAAGTGGGCTGCTACTGGGGTTTCAATGGAGCTGCTGAATTGGTCTCCTAATGGGCTGGAATTGCTGGGCTGCTCGCTGGCTTTGGACTACAATTGGGCCGAACTTGCAGCTTGCTGGCGTCGAGGCTTGGAGTAGCGAATGAGGAAGTAACGAAGCCCGTGAGCGGGCTGGCGTCGAGCTGGGAAGACCAAGGGAATGCTAGACTGCTGCTTCGGTGGGTGATGGCTTCGCTAGTTGACCGTGAAGACGCGTGGCTGAAGACAACGGACGAAAGCAGCTATTGGTGAAGAACGTCCGTGGAGATGGGGCTTCGTTGGTGAAGGCGTGCAGCTGAGTTGATGGAGAAACACGAGCTGCAGACGTGGAGACCGAAGCTGCTGATGTCTTCAGTGGACTTGGATGCGTGGATGAAGAGAGCTAGCTGCGGAAATGAAAAATGGAGGAATTCGGTGGTCTTCGCTTGTGATGGCTAGGCTGAACATTGACTCTGTGGGCAGATGGGTGTGCGGGAAAGAAGCCGAAGGAGAGAGGGCTTCGCTGGTTGACCGAGGAACGTGGCAACGAGTTGGGGAATTAGAGATGGCTGGGCTGTTTCGTGGCTTTGGTAGGGAAGGGTTGATCGTGGGCTTGTGCTGAGGGCCCGAGATGCGGGATGTGGCAGCTTCAAGAAATTTCGGTGGATGTGTCCACGCACGTAGAGAGAGAAGCAGGAGGTGGAATGAGGGAAAATGTGGGAATGATTCGGTGGATGAAGATGCAAAGGAAATGAAAGCCAAGTAAAAGCAGAAATTGAGGTGGGTCGGGGAAAAAGAAGAAGACGCACGAAGGAGAGGATAGCGACGGGAGGCAGCTGGATTCATTGGTTCAAGAAGATTGAAACAAACTTAAAGCCAATAATCATCCTCTCCATCGAATGCCTTGTCCCATAATACTTTTTAGGATAAATTGAATCCAAAAATAGCACAAATAGATGCCAAAAACACAGCCCCAAATCATGCTCCGAATTTCACTCAGTACTTCAATTTCTTACTCAATTCCCCAAATTGAGGTCTGATTTCGATGAAGAGAAATCCCGTATAACTTTCTGCAAGTCCCTAACACTCAAAGGCTCGACTTGAAAGTTCAATTAAGCCCCTTCGAATTTCCATTAATTTCCGCAATGTCCAAAACGATTTTCTGTAAAAATTTCAGAATCTCCGAAAATTATTCGGAGAATGATTTGACATTCCTAAAATAGATTGTGACATAACAGAAGTTTCAATTTCAAAAATCGGGTTCAAATTTGAGGTTAATTTCGATCCGGCGCGCTTAACGTGACCTAGTCTACCGGGTAGGTTTCAGAAATTTTTAGTGCAAATGACCATGGTCAATTTACTTCGAGCCATAATGAAACCACTCGACACATTTGAGACTCTCGATGGTCGTGAAAATCTCAAGATTTTAATTACGGGCACAAAGTACGCAAAACGATAGAAAATCGATAGAATCTTGCAATCAGATGGAATCACCCACACTTTGATCATACATCTTAGTCGAATTGACCTACATCTGATCTCTGATCGATTTTGACAATGCCGTAATGACCCTTACAAACTAGCATGGTCAAGCAATTGACTTCTAGTCGAATTCTCAAGTCCATTGCATTAAAATCTCTTAATAACTTCCCAAATAGTCTAGTTATCTTACGAGTGATCGGCTCGAGAATAGCACAATAAACGCATCGATGAAAGGCCAAATTTATTCAATTGAAAACAGTACTGA
Organism: Eucalyptus grandis; assembly: GCF_016545825.1. NCBI lineage: Eukaryota > Viridiplantae > Streptophyta > Magnoliopsida > Myrtales > Myrtaceae > Eucalyptus > Eucalyptus grandis. The sequence goes on from NC_052620.1 coordinate 2,476,753, forward strand.
GAATTCAGGATGTCACAAATTTTTCCCCTTATGAACCCTAATATTCTCTCTCGAACCCTAATTTTTCTGTCACGAGCCCTAATTTTCCCCTCTAATTAAGCGAGACAAAGATAGAAATGCATCTTTACCATGAGCGATGAGCAAGCGATGATGAGTGAATGGTGAGCAAGGGTGGGCGTGCCATGACAAGCAAGCGATGGTGAGCAAGTGATGGAGAGAGATGCGACGAGGCCAGCCTTTTAACTCAAGTTCAAACATCGCTTTTGCCTTGGATGGCATGCGATGTTGTTTTGTTTATTACCCAGCCACATTGGACTAAATGACATCACTCAAAATGTTTATTTACAAATGTCACGTAACCAATTTAGCCGAAATTTCTCATCATTACTCATCATTAGTACTTTAAGTGATCATTTTTTCTTTGATTTAGTACTTAAGTAAGTCGACGAAAACTTTTGGTACTAAGTCGTACACAATTTTTGCCACTAGTGTTGCAACGTGAATGGAATCAGACGGCTGCGTTTTTTAAAGAAAAAGCCATCAAAGAACAGAGTAATTGCGTCGTGACTATATAGTATTTTATCTAGTCATCGCCCATTGTCCTCCTCCTCCCCCGAGAGGAAGTCGTTTTTAAGTGAAATGCTTTTCTTCGCGGTATTGTCCACCTTCCCGCTCGAAGCAGGGACCGAAAGACTCGAGCGCTCTCCATGGAGGCCGAGTCGTCGCCGTGCGTAACGCGCACCAACTCTTTTTGTTGCCCTTTCGTCGCTGGATGTCGAATTGTCGTCTCCTTCCTCACCCACTTGCGTTTACTGATGCAGGTTCGAGAGCAGTGAGATGCTCGGGACTTTCGTGGTGTCAACACCCCTCCTGAAGGAATCGTGGAGGCGGTGCAATTTCGCGGACTCTGCCGCTCCGATGAGCTTCGTGGCGGACCAACGTGGCGAGGTTGGGTACGTGGCGTTCTCGGGCGTCCAGGTGATCGACTGGTCAGAGCCGAGCTGCGGGACCCTGATGGCGCTGGGCCAGTGGGAATGGGAGCCTCTGTTCTCACCGTTGAGGTGCGATGGCGATGGCGATGGCAACGGCGAGGGCACGGTCAAGGTGGACGCCGGATTCCTCCGTCTCTTCCTGGAATATTACCGCCGACAGGACTTCCAAAACCAGGTACGCAGTCCATTTGCCTTGTTTGATTTTGACTTAGAATTTTATTTTTTTTTGGGTCGGAGAATTAGAAGTCTCACTGCACGTGACTTTTGTTCTTTTCTGGGTAATTGCGTTACAACTTCATTAGTCGAACATCAGCAACTTCGGCGAAATTATGGTTTACCTTTCAGTCAGCCTCTTGATAAATTAATCGGCCTATGGAGTTTACCCTAATTTGGATTGATTAGTCCATACCTACTATATGTGAGTATGACGTTTCCAAAGCTCAAAACGCCGCCGTTTACTTTAGTTCTTTTCTGGGTAATTGCATTACAACTTCATTAGTCGAACATCATCAACTTCCACGAAATTATGGTTTTGGCTTTCAATCACACTCTGATAAATTACTTTACCCGTAATTTGGATTGTTTAGTCTATTTACTTTATTTAAAAGCAGGTTCTAAAAGTTAAAGTAGTGTTAGATGGAGACTCATGCTTAGTCTGGTTTTTTTTTTTTTTTTTCTAGTATTAAATGTAAACATATTTAATTGGAAAGACAAATAGGGTCCACTAAACTTAGGACTATAAGCTCTGACACCATGTGAGATTTTAATAGGATTATTTGTTAACTGATCTAAAAGATTAAGTTGTTAGATGTAAATGTGATTTATTATTTAAATATTCTAACAATAATAAAAAAGCAAGATAAGGGCGGCTGGTAGGAAAATGTATAAACATTTGCTTGGCAGATTTAAAGGTGTACAGTACTTCATAAGGCATTCATCTTTTCATTTTGTTGCCTCGCCTCACCATAGCTTGCTTGCAGAGTCTTCTTTTCTTCTCTTTGAACAGCGAGTTCATTCTGTGCATTTTATAACAACAAGAAAAGAGTGTTGAGTTTGATCGCCAGTATTCCTTTCTAGCGAAGTTAATATTTATTTAATATAATCCAATGCGATTTAATTTTTCGAGGCCTTAGCCGGAAAAACTCACTACGAATTTGTTTTTGACCCAGGAAAGGAAGAAAAAGAATGCACGATGAGATAAATATCCTCTTATACATCTGCAATAGATATAAAATAAGGGTGTAAATGAGAAGAAACGTTTGTTAGCACACGAATTCCACAAATCCTCCTCCTAATTTGAATGAGTTTGGTGGGATTTAAAATTTACATAGAAAGCAAATTAAGATTCTAGTTCTTAATCCTTATGTGTGAAGATGATGTGACGATGTAATTTATTAAGAACTCCTGAAAATCTATTGACCATCCCTCATTCTGCAAATCTTCAAACTAATTTCTCGTCTCGAAAGCAGAGAAACAAATTTATCTGAGAGCAATAGAGATGCATCAACTAACAAGGTTTTTCTTCTATTGTTTTGTTGAATTTACCAGTCACAAGCAACAAGACAGTCTTACTGAATTGTGCATGACTGCTGGAGACTATTTTGAGAGATTAGGCTGGTACAGTAGATATATACATCGGACAGTTCTTGGACAACACTAAATTACTAATCTAGGTTATTTGTGTCCTTCACATATCACATTTCTTGGCCATGTGTTGGAAATCTAGATGTAGTCTTTCTATAGTATGTAACGGTAAATTGTCGATATTGTCCCTACAGTCATTTCTTTTCTTGGGAAGTCATTGACATTAGTCATACCAGCATATTTGAAGTAATAAAAAATTGCCCTTGGGTCATGCATGTATTAAGTTTTCCTCACTCTAGCTCTCGTTGTGAGAGTAAATTATTCAAAGTCCTTCAAGCACTGAGCTGCTTTTTGTGTGCAGATTCAGGGATTATTAGGAAAGGTTAAGATGATTATCCTCACAGGCCATTCCTTTGGGGCAACAACCGCCTCTCTTACTGCTCTTTGGCTCCTCTCCAATCTACAGCCCGTCGCTTCTCCCATCTCAGTCCTCTGCCTCACCTTCGGCGCTCCCTTGCTTGGCACGAGTCCCTTTCCCAAGCCATTGTCCGGGAAAGATGGGGCGGGAGCTTCTGTAACATTGTCTCGAAGCTCGATGTAGTGCCCAAACTGTTCTTCACTCCACTAACCTCCTTGACTCCTCAACTGTACTTGCTGCTTCAGTTTTGGCAAGGCGCTATGGCTTCACCCAGTCCAGAACAGTTAGTTGGAGAACTGCGAAAACAAAATTTTGATGAATTCTTTAGCAACGTCAAAAAAATGTGTTCAAGATGCTGCACAATCAGAAGAAGGGGCGAGGAACAATTTGTTTTGGCCACTGGGAAGCTACCTATTCTGTTCGGAAGAGGGAGCGATCTGTCTGGATGATGCAACGTCTATTGTTAAGATGATGCATTTGATGCTCGAGACAGTCTCTCCAGTTTCCAGTTTTGAGGATCATCTGAAGTATAGTTATTTTACAAGACTGCTTTCTTGGAGTTCCTGAAAAGAATAGACATCGATGACCTCTCCGAGTCAAGCTATGAAGCTGGTGTCTTCTTGGCATTACAATCTTCAGGAATAGATCCACAGGTAATTAAATGCCTCTCAAATCTGCACGAGACACTATCTTCGTGGCTTCCTAATCCAACTCAAAAGTATAGTCTATCAGTGCCCTTATTTTGTGGAAGGATTTTCTTGGAACAATCACTCTAATATTTGAGGCAGAACTCTCCTTCGCTCCTTAATAATAGTGCATGCAGAATGATGTAGGCTTATACTAGGACATCTTTTTGGTGCTCGCTGAATAGTAAGTACTCAGTCTTCACTTTGTGGGTTGTGTTCTTACTACCATGCAGGATGACAATGTTTCAAAGCCAGCTAAAGGTTGCCTGCAGATGGCTCGGCACATGGGACGTGCACCGAACCTGAACAATGCTTATCTAGCTATCAAACTATCTGAGATAACGCCCTGCAGGGCACAACTTGAGTGGTACAAGGCACGCTGCGATGAGTCTGTGGATCAATGTGGGTATTATGACACATTCGAGAAATTTGCAGCATCCAGGAGGGAGTCCACAATCAACATGAACCTGTTCAGACTCGGCACATTCTGGGATAGGGTCATAGGCATGGCAGCACGGAATGAACTCTCGCACGATTTCCACTGCATGCCCAAGTGGGTCAATGCGTCCCATTCCTACATGCTCCTCGCCGAGCCATTGGAAATCGCACGCTATTACCGTCATGGCATGCACGCAAAGAAGGGACATTACATCAAACATGGGAGGAATAGGAGGTTCCAGATTTTGGAAAGATGGTGGAATCGGAAGGTGGCTGTTGCGGCGCAAGAACCACAACAAAATAACAACAAAAGGAATAGGAGCAGGTATGCAAGCTTTACTCAAGATTATTTGTTTTGGGCGAGGGTGGAGGAAGCTAAAGACTGGCTCAAGAACACAGAAGAGGAAGAGGACCTGAATAAGTTGGGATCATTTTTGGAGAACATGAATCGTTTCGAGACGTACGCAAAGGAGCTGATTAAGAACAAGGAGGTGTCCATAGATGTTCTGGCTAAGAACTCAAGTTACACATTATGGGCTGAGAAATGGAAAGATTTGAAGGCGAAGCTCTTGCGGCCACCTTCTACTCCTCTTTTGAACGGAATGGGTTGTGATTACGAAGAGATGAAGAGATAGTAACACAAATAATTTCCGAATTTTAACTTAATGCATGACCTAAACTTTCAGTATATATTGAATGGAGTCCATGAACTATTTGAAAATGTTTAAGATTAGGAAAAATATTGAATATTTTCATTAAAAAAAACAAAAACAAAAAAAAAAAAAAATTTGTTTTTTTTTTTGAAGAGATTTTTTGGTAAGTTTTAGGTGTTAGGATTTTTTTTTTTTTTTTTTTTTGTAATGAAATGCAATAAACTGCAGAAATAAGGAAATGTCAAATTGGGACATTACAGTTGAATTTTATTCTACTGGGCCCTCCCCAAATAGTGGAATTCTATTGGTCCGTGCCGAAAATGTATTTAATTATTTTCATGTTGGTAAATTTTTACGAGCATTGGTAAGTCTATGTAACTTTATTAATAACTTTATAAATTACCCACTTTCGTTCATAGTTTTGCAAATAACTAATATTTATTACATAAGTTCTAAGATTTTGAATTCGCTAACTCTTATTCATGCGAAATTTCCTACTCATATAGACTTTTGTCAGATTAATTAAAAGGTGGGCTTGTGAGTATATATATAATATATCCTAAATTTTGAGTATATTCTTATAATAGGGTTAGAATTAGAACTGAATTTTCTAGGATGGGAAGCTATGGAACATGGCCTCCTGATCGAATGGCCTGTATCGAACCGGTCGCCGATTCGCTCTAAGCGTCCCTCTCTCTCTGAAAAACTCCGACTCTTTCTTCGCGGACTACCTCCGTCAATCTCTCCAATGGCGATCACCTCCGTTCGCCTTCTCATTCCTCCTTCCTTCACGTAACCCTCTCTCTCTCTCTCTCTCTCTCTCTCTCTCTCTCTCTGGGATTGAATCTATACTCGGTTCAACGTATCATCGTATCATCTGGGTTTCGTTGCAGTGCTCTGTTTTTGGTCTGTTGTCTTCAAATTCGTGGACAAACCTCTGCTTTTAGATGTGGGTTTGCAATTTGGCGTCGTTTGTCGGCCCTGCGATTGATCATTCGCGTTTTTGCATGTACAGACTATTACCGGCGTGAGGCAAATGCTGGGAGGTAAAATTTCCGGCAAGTGTTTTCCGTGTTTCGGTCCAGTTTTGAGTCGTTCGTCGTAAACTAGATTGGCATTTGATTGATGCTGTCGCGCTGATGAGCGGTTTTCGGGTTTTTTGTAGAGGCTCTGTGTGATTATAATAAGGTTTCGAACCTTTGTGTGAGAGCTGGGATTTCTTCGGGGAATCCGGAGAAAGCACCACCCAAATTCTCAAGGGACAAGAAGATGGTGCCTGATTCAGATCCTCCAAGCCTTAAGGATACCGATTCTTTGCATTGGTTTTTTAAATCAACGTCCGATCTAGAATTTATTTTTTTACCCTTTGCGTGCGATGACATCTTACTTTTAGTTATGATCCCAAGTGTCTTGCTCCATGACTAAATTCATGTTGTTGACCTATGTTTGTCTAACTTGGCTTGCCGTACGAAGCTTGTGGTTTTGACTGGAGCTGGAATGAGCACAGAGTGCGGTATTCCCAAGGATAGAAGGTTCTTTAGTTATGATTAGAATGGTATTTTACGTTTAGCAGACATTTCAATGGATAGACGTTACTGATAGGTGGAAATATTTCATTCTAGATGATTTGACATAACAGCCATTCTTCTCATTAATTTGTTTTAAACTAATTATATCAAAGAGGTTTGAGTATGTTTTCATGGCTATTCTATATCTTTTATTTTGGATAATTAAGTGACTAGGAAGAACAGGAAGAGATCTTGCTGTGATGCTGCATCATTTTTCATGCCTAACGCTAGTCTTCAAGTTATGCACTCTGCATAACCTTGTGGTATATATATGTGCTTTCAGCATATGTGGTCATGTTTGTATGATTGCACTCTCATGTTAAGCTTTCATGCCGAATGTGACAATTTGTAATTTTGTCTCCACTGTATAATATGTTGACTATTCTTTTGTAGCTAAGACAAACCCTTCCAGCTTTTATTTGTTTTTTGCAGTCCAAATGGAGCTTCTCTCTCTCTCTCTCTCTCTCTCTCTCTCTCTCTCTATTGGTTTCATTATGTAGATAGCAGCTTAGAGATGAAGCAAATATGCAAGGACAGTTCAATCAGAAACAAAGTTATGGGGGATAAATTTGAAATTGAAGGGTGCTCTAGTAAAATAGGTGGTGAGAATTGGAAGCTAGCTCATTTAATTGAAAGAGCCTTTTACGGGTGCATTTGGGAACCACTTTTGGGGAAAGTCTTTAGGAAAATGCAAATACCTTTGAGTTAAAGGTGTTTTCCAAAATGCAACCGTGTTTGGTAAATTGTACTTTGAAAGCTCTTTGTAAAGTATTTTGAGCAAAATAGCGTTTGGGGAATTACATTTACAAAGGATCTTTGTGGTAAAAAAAATTATCAAAAGAAAAATTTTAAAAAATTGACCAAAGGCCAGTGGCCGCCGGTGACCTCCGACGACCTCCGGCGACGCCCGATCCGGGCAGCGAGTTCGCGCGACGCCGTCGCGACCTCCGGCAACGCCGGATCTAGGGGCGCCGAGGTCGCGGGAGGACCTCGCCGCCTCGGATCCGGGTCGCGGCGGTCGCGCGACCTCGCCACCCTCGGACCGGGGCGGCAAGGTCGCGCGACATCGTCGCGACCTGCATCCGGGGGCCGCGAGGTCGCGCGAGCCGATCGGGGCGGCAAGGTCCTCCGCGACCCCGCCACCCCCAGATCCGGGTCGCGGTGACCCGACCTTGCCGTGGGTCGCGGCGGTCGTGCCACCACCCGGCGTCGCTGCGTCGGGGCGACGGTCGCCAGCGACCACTCGCGGAAGAAGAAGACCGCCCGCCGCCCTAGATCCGGGTTGCAGTGACCCAGCCCTCGGTTGCGCCACCTTCGGCGTCGGTCGCGCCACCCCCCCGACGATCGCCGGCATCCCTCTAGCAATTGCCGGCCGCTTGCAGTCAACCAGAACAAAACCCCCGGAGAAGATGAACAGTTGCGACACAAGGGCAAGAACCGGAAAAACAAAAACTTCGTGAGGACAATTTCGGAAAAAAAAATTATGAACAAAGCCCGTGTGGGCATGCCAAAAAGCCGAAAGCCCAAGGTAGGTCCCCCGCCTTGGGCTGGCTTCACAATGCTGGCATTTAGGGAATGCAGGCTCAAATTTTTTTGCCAAACGAGCTGGCATTTGCCCAAGTACCTTCAGGCTTCAAAGGGGCTTTGGGAAGTGTTTCCCAAATGCACCCTACATAGGAACATTTTTGTCAAGCGAATGTCTTTGGGTTACTTCAATTAGAATTTGTCTATGGAAGTAGCATAAAACCAGGATTGGGGTTATGCCTAAGAAATTAAGGGAGGACATTCAAGGAAGTTTGTTGGATTTCGGTTGTTATAAATGATATGATACCGTGGAAAGTACAATAATGTGTTGTAGTTAGCTGACTTTGCCTATGGAGAAGATTTGTTGTTGGTTCTTGCTTAAATAAAATCTTTTCAGTTTCTTCATAGGGCTTCTCTATTTTTTTTCATTTGTTTAAGTGTCTAACTATGCCTAAGATCTTTAGTGTCTCTCGATTTTTTACTCTAATTCCATTACAATTCATTAGGAGTTTGTTCATTCTAAACGAGCTTGTAGGTGATATTGGGCAAGGAGGTATGTTGGATGGAGAAAGTTTACTACAGCATGGCCTAGTGTAGCTCATTATGCCCTTGCGTCTCTTGAAAAGGCTGGTCGAGTAAATTTTATGATTACCCAAAATTTTGACAAGTCATTGGATGTGGAAATTTTGTGACATTTTCAGAAATTGGAGGATGAAGTTGGATATTAATAAATCTTCTGAACTTATTTCAGGTTGCACCATTATGCTGGTAGCAATCCATTGGAAGAAGAAGAAGAAGAAGAAGAAGAAGAAGAAGAAGAAGAAGAAGAGTAGGAGAAGGAAAAGCAAGAGGAGGAGGAAGAAGCTAAAGGAGAAGAAGAAGAAGAAGAAGAGGAGGAGGAGAAGCAAAAGCAGGGAGGAGGAGGAGGAGAAGGAGAAGAAGAAGAAGAAGAAGAAGCAGAAGAAGAAGGAAAAGAGTAGAAGAAGAAGAAGAAGAAGAAGAGAAAATCTGAAGTGAGATGCTTTCAACATATTGAAAACTTTGTCATCTATGATTTCTAGCTTGATTAGCGAAATCTCTCTTCAGTGGCATATAAAAAAAAACAAGGTTAGGTGAGTGATGTGCGGCTAGTTAATCTGAAATATTTTTCCGACTTGAAGGGGTTTGCGATTCAACAAATACTATATTAATCGAAGTTTATTTCATGAAGGAAAGTACTCAATGAGAATGAACAATCTTGAGTACAGCTTTTGAGTACATAAAGCATAAGGCAAAAAGAAAACCTATTATGACGCAAATGCTTACGCTCGTAGAGATTATGAATAAAATAAAATATTTATCAAGCCATTCCCATGCTATTTAAGAAGACGAGAGAGGAAAAGGATCTGATTTGAAATTTTTCTTACGGGAGCTACAATGGTGAATGTGATATAAATCTAAATGCGTGGAATATACAAAAAAATTATGGAGTATGTTGACTTTTGATTTGATTTTTTTCTTCATATTTCGATACATGAATAGGCATAATCAAGGTAGGCCCTGCCCAAGCCAAGGGAGGCCTCCGTCTCGACCACGGGCATGGGAGACAAGGGACCATGCCCAGCTTGGCCGATTGTTTCTTCCGGCACGGCCCACATGGCCCGATTGCTGGCCCTAGGTTTTGGTGATGGAAGATTTTTTATCCTCGCCCTCACTTATACGGAGGTGAGCTTAGTTATCTTTTCTATTCAGTTTCTTTCTTCTTCTTCTTCTTCTTCTTCTTTTTTCGTTTAATTGACACGGACGTTTAGTAGTCAGAGGGGCGATTTTATCGATACAAAACATAAGCAGGGACTAATTAATCTTGGGAAAAAAGCTATATATAGTGTACTACTCATATTTTAAGGGGTGCATGATAACTAAAATTTATGTTCTATAAATAATTTTTCTATTCTAGACCTATTTCTGGAATAGAAATCCATTTAATAAACCTATTCCGTTTTTCAATTTTTGGAATAGATTTCTATTTTAGAAATTAATTTGGAACAGAAATCAGAAATATAGATTTTCTACTTTTGATTTCTAGAAGAGAAATCAGAAATAATTTCTCCCCCAAAATCTCTAAACCCTAATTTCGGTGAGTACTCCATCATCTCCTCTACGTCTCTGCCTCCTCCTCCCCCTCCTCCTCCGCCTCTCCTCATCTCCTCAAGACATCGTCTTCTCCACTGGATGCTCGCGTCTCCTCCGCTAGACGCTCTTTGCCTCTCCTCATCTCATCGACGTCCGCTGCGAATCCACCCCCTCGTCGCGACCCACCGTCCCCGCTTGTCGTCTGAGCACTCCTTAGCAACAGATCTCGCGCCTACACCCCGCCGCTCGTTCCCCGCGACACCGAAGCCCTCTGCAGTAGATCTCGAGCACCGACGCCTGAGCCGCTCTTACTTTGCTCCGTCTCACCAGAAGCTACCATCGCCCCGCAACCTCAGCAACGCCGCGCGCCCTCTCCTCATCCAGCGACAAGCTGCTCGCAAATCTATCCCCTCGCCTCATCCAAAAGCCCTCTGCAGCAAATCCTGAGCACTGACGCATGAACCGCTCCTGCTCTGCTCTGTCTCACTAGAAGCTGCCACCGCCTTGCGACCTCAGCAACGCTGCGCAACGCCCTCTCCTCTTCCAGCGACGAGCTACTCGCGAATCTGCTCCCTTGCCTCATCCAGAAGCCCTCTGTAGCAGACACCTGAGTTGCTCGAGTTCGTCCGACGAGGCCCAGGACTGCGAAGTGCGCAAAAAAGCATAACTACCCATCTCCTCCCTTCTCCGGTTCATGCCGATTCCTCTTCTTTTGGCATGGGTTCGTGTGTTTTTTTGCGTATGAATCTTAGGATTGGAACTGGGTTTGCTGCATGTGGATATGAATAAGAGATTGGAGTTGGATTTGCTGCTCGTGGGTATGAATAAGAGATGGGTAGATTCACCTGTTTTTGAATTTTCTGTCAAATGCCATCTCCATTTCACTCCAGTTTAGAACTTCAGTAACTTTCCTATCTCGCCAACGTATGTAATGTAGAGTACATTTACAGATTGGTCGCAACTTTTTAATCAGTGATCAATCTCCAAAAAGGAGGGCGGAAAGAAAATTATTTCATAAATACTCCAGCAACAGCCTTCTCATCGTTTTTTGATTTAAATTTATACAATATAATAGATGAAACATTTAATCAAATAATGGAGATATATACATTCTTCAAAAGCCATCCAGCTGCAATCATGTGCCACTCTGTATCATGGACCAAGTACTTCTTCTTCATGTGTTACCTTTGATTATCATAAAATGCTGAACCCTGTTGATTTTTGTAGTTGCCAAAAACCCATAACATGGAACAGAGTGTTTGGACCAAAACCATTGTATTCAGATCAGTTTGCAAACGTTGGTTGGATCATTCAGGTTAAACGCCCTTCCCGCAGAGTGTTCGGATAAAAATCATTGTATTTTGATAAATTTGCAAATGTTGGTTCAACGTCTAATCCAATCACTTCACCATACTTTTTTTTTTTTACTATACTATATTAAAATTTAGAGTGAGATATCGATCACCAACAAATTATATATGGACTCTCTTGGTTTGGATTTAGGTTCAACCCAACCAAGGAATGCTCGAATGTGGAATTAGAGATCCACAAGTGATAATAAGGCGCTTGGAGGGGCAAAAAGCACCAAGATATAATGGGACTTAACATTACATTTATACATGTTGACTTGAGATTATTATTACAATCGGAAGACCTCATTTTTTTGTAACATTTAAACATGTCCTTTGATGGGGTCAACGATGGGTCAATTGCTAAATGTTTGATGTTACGTCCATATGTCACGTATAACTTTCGTAATGAATAAGACTTACTCTCTTTTTATTCCTTTTATTTTATAAATCATCTTTCATGTGAAAATATGAACTTCAAATATTTCAATAGAGAGCATGAAACTCATAACAGGGTTGAGTCATCCAAGCATATTTGTGCTCTCGCCAAAAGTGTAATTCTATGTGGTTGTTTATATTTGTGTGATGGATTATTTGACATCTCTATATAGAAATTTCAAGTCTGGCTCTTTAGAATGCCGATGATATAGGCGAATGGATTAATTTTTAGTGGGAATGTTCACTGCTGGTTATTATGAACAAATAGATGGGGCATTAATTGGTGGGAATGTTCATTTTGCTTGTAATATATGGTTGCTTGTAAAATTTTATATGAAGATGATTCTCTTTTAATTTTCTTTGTGCATTTTTTTTTATTGATAGTCATAGAATATTGTATTGATGTGATATCGATATCAAAGTCTATGCGTTTGAACTGGTACACCAATTGATATGACTCATTTGATGCTCAACTAGTTCAGGTTAAATGACTTCCCACAAAGAGGTTTGTATGGCAAAGTGGACTAAGCCTTTGACCAATGAGCTTGTAAGCCTGTTGGTAACAGAGGTAATAAAGGGAAATCGCACCACTTCTACCTTCAACAAAACAGGATGGAATAACATACATGCCGAATTCAATAAACAGACGGGACTCCACTTTAGTATAATTCAGTTGAAAAACAGGGTCAACAAACTGAAGAAACAATATAGTAGTTTCAAAAAACTTTTGTCACAATTTAAATTTTGATGGGATAATATAAACAATAATGTTGTTGTGGATGATTAAAGTGTGTGGGAGTCTCACATCAAGGTATTAATTTACCAAGGTCATTTTGTTCATATTGTATTGCAAGCTTTGATTATATTACTGACATCTGTCATTATTGTATAAATTCCAGAATAATAGCGAATGTGCTAAATTTAGAAATGATGGGTTTCCTCAATATCCTTATTTGTGTATCATGCTTGGTGATACATATGCTACTAGGGACTATGCAACGAGAAATGCAAAAGAAGTGGTAGTGTCCTCGGAGAGAAATGACAATAGTGTTGACGATGGTGATGGTGGTAGTGGTTATGCAGTAGGTGATCCAGAGAAATTTGATGAACAGCATATTGATGAGGAGGTCTTTATACCTAATACTACTACTACCTCAAATCATAAGAAACACAAGCAGGATAGGACTCCAAATTCTAAGATGAGGAGGAAGAGTAACAAATATGATGTTAGTGACACCTGTAAAGCTATTCAAGAAATGATTAAAATCAGGATTGCTCAATTAACAAGTGGCTCTGTGACCTCAGATGCCCCATCAACTGTAGACCATTGCCATCTTAAATAGCATGCCTAATTTAGAGCAGAATATTTACAACAAAGCTATGAACCAATTATGTCTTAGTGCCACTTGGAGAGAGACTTTCATCACAATGCTACCTAAAAGGAGACATGGATTTCTTAAATCTCTTTAAACAGATGTTGAGTAGTATGCTATGGATTTATATATTTTGTTTAATTTCACTCTATAACCTATGTATTTGAGATACTTTGGTCTTTTTATGATGCAATTATGAAAACTTTGTGACTATTGTTGATTATTATTAGATTCCTTACGTATATATTGTCTTTATCTTTTTTCATGCGAAGGAATAGGTAATATGGAGGGGAATGAAAGTAGCATGTGTAGTGATCAAGTAGCAACAGGTGAATCGGTTGAACTAAACTTTGATGATTTTGATATCGATATTGTGATAGCATGGTTGAGCATGGTTGCGATGGATATATCTATGCACTCGAGAGAACCTATTAGGGATAGCATATTGTCAGGATCCAAATAAATTATGGAGGTTCTTCAAGGACATTCAGATAGAATATATGAATCTTTTAGAATTGAGAGACACGTTTTTCTCAACCTTTGAGATTTGATGAAGGCAAGAAGTTGGCTGAAAAATAGTCGATATATAAAGGTAAATGAACAAATTGGGATATTCTTATTTATGATTTGTTACAATAACTCGAGTAGAACTTTATTCGAGAGATTCCAACGTTTGGGACAAGCTATTAGCAAATACTTCACTATAGTGTTGAAAGCAGTTCTCAAACTTGCAAAAGAGATTATTGTACCACATTCCTTTGTTGTCCCAAATGAGATTATTATGGATTCCAACCATAAACTTTACTTTAAGATAAGATTTTCATACATTCATTTACAATATCGGTTTCATTTTATTGCTAATCTTATATAACAATAGTATTTGATCAAAATGACAGGATTGTGTGGGCGCTATTGATGGTACTCATGTTCAGGCTTCTATACCTTTGTCGAAGCAAATTCTATTTAGAGGCAGAAAATGAATTACCACTTAAAATGTGATGTGTGTATATTTGTTTGATATGAAATTTATTTTTGTGTATGCTGGTTGGGAAGGATCTGCCAACGATTACCGGGTGCTATCAGCAGCACTCGAGACTCCTCGCTTGGAATTTCCTCGATCATCACTAGGTATTTTTACTTGTTCTAGAATTATCAATTTTTTTTTAAAGATTGTATTGTATTTAGAAATCACTACTAATATATGAATATTTTGTTATAGGCAAATACTATGTTGTAGATTCTGGTTATGCGTCAATTATGGATTCTTAACTCATTTTAGACGTGAACGGTATTATCTAAATGAGTATAGGGGTAGAGCAAGACAACCAAGAACAGCAGGAGAGTTGTTCAACTATAGGCATTTTTCACTAAAGAATGTCATTGAGAGATCATTTGCGGCATTAAAGAATCGTTTCTTTATTTTGAAACACATGCCTGCATTTGCAATTCGAAAGCAAGAACATGTTGTAATTGCATATTGTGCTATCCATAATTACATCTGTGATCAAGAAATGAGGGATAGAAACTTTTCCTTATATGGAGATCCAGAGTACTCATTTGAACCTGCACAAGATGAGGTTATAGGCGATACATCGACCGAGGAGGAAACTGATATGAATATGCTTAGAAAAAGTATTGCCAATAAGATGGAAAAAGATCATAATATGCCGGAGATTCCATGAAATCGTGTTTTTAATTTTTGTAATGTATTTCTATTATTTTATATTTGGGGATTTACAATCTTTGCTTTTGTAATGTGATAATGTATTTGATGATTCCTATCTCAATTCTTGTAATGTGATGTTTTACTTAAGGATTTCCTTATTTGTAATGGTCATTTATGACAAGCTCTATTACACTTCGTAAAATTCGCCAATTTTGTAAAATTTGCCGCAAATTGCCCAATACACTTATTTGTGTTTCTTTTTAAAACGATTACTCGATATCATAAACCGTGGCGGTGATCGACGTGACACACTAGCACGAAGGGGATTAGAATATAATTGCCCACCTTCATTCTACTAGAGTTTTGGGAACCTTCTATCATGCTCAAGAGTAATGCATATTGACTCTTTTTTCTATTGTATGGAGACCATTGATTGATAATTATATTGTTTGACCATAATTGCCTATCTAGGTGGATGCTAAAGAATTTTGTGTGAAAATTTAGAAAATTTGATATCACAACTCTTACTTTGTATTTTTTTTTTTTCAAAAAAGGGAGACTTTACTAAAAAAACTCTTACTTTGTATTTGGGTCAACGGTTTCATAAGCATATGAAATTTGTAAAAATGGACATCTCATTTGCTCCAAAAAAATAAAAATTTGTTTCAAGAAATAGAAATTTTATATTGTTATCAAATGAATTTTTATTTCTAAAATAGAAATTTTGTATCGTTATCAAACATATTTTTTTGCTCAGAAACTCGTCCAAAAATAGAAATAGAAAAATCTATTTCTATTCCAGAAACATAATAGTTATCATGCGCTCCCTAAAAGTCCCACCGTAACGTTGTCGCGATACCATAATGAGATCCCCAATGCTTCGTAATCTCCTAAACGATGCAAGACAATTTACACACAAATCGTTCAAAAAATTCAAGGATCAATGTGATATATATATTAGAGGATAGGAAAATTAACAAAAAAGTGTTAAATGCATACAATTGTATAAATTCAGTCCTAAATGTTTTTATTTTCTTGTCAATTGGACTCTAAATTTTTTGTATTCATATCAATTTAATCCATTTGGTTAATTATGGCCGACTAGCATTAACGTGGACACTAGTCGTTGTACATGGTCCGATCAGTTTTAACATGAATAATTTTTAATAATATTTTACTTTTTCAAATTTTTATTTTTTTTCTTCTTTTTCCCTCCTTCTAGCTGGAGGAAGACAGAAAGGAAAGAAATAAAAAAGAAAGAAAAACCAAAAAATTGAAAAAAATTAAAAAACATCATTAGAAATTGTCAACGTCAGTGTCGGCTAATCAAAAATGACCAATTGACTGAATTAGTACAAGTACAAAGAATTCAGGACTCATTGCAAAAGGAAATCATGATTAAATTGGCATAGTTATAATAAAATTAAGATTTTTTTTGGAGGTAGCTTTCCAATTAAAAGGTAGGATCTCGTTGAAGGGTAAATTCAAAGCATTTATTAATTTACAGACAAAACATTTATTAGAATTTTTTGGGGGGTCGAAATTAGAAGAGTGAAATGATGGTTGCCAAAGCGTTTGGTCAATTTGAACCTCAGGAAAGTTTCAGAAAAGTGAGATACTGTCAAGTGTCAACAAGACCGTCGAAGAACGGTAAGATACTGTCAACCCCTTTTCCGCGCCGTATCTCCACGGAACCATCGCGGCACCAGCAACCCCTCCTTCCGCGTCGGTTCGGCCGCCCGCCATCCCCTCCATATATAAATTATGCACTCGACTCTCACTCTCGGAGCAATCCACTTCCCATTCAGACATTTTCACAAACACCTCCAAGGCCAGGAACTGAAAGCCTCGAGCGCTCTCCATGGAGGCCGAGTCGTCGCCGTGCGTGACGCACCCCAACTCTCCACTGCCCTTTTACCGCCTAATGCCGAAGTGCCCGCTCCATTCTCACCCAGTTGCGTTTACTGATGATGCAGGTTCGAGAGCAGCGAGTGCTGGCGACTTTCTTGGCGTCGACGCCCTTCTTGTAGGCGTCGTGGAGGCTGTGCAGCTCCGTGAACTCCGCCGATCCAAGGATCTTCGTGGCGGACCGACGCGGCGAGGTAGGGTACCTGGCGTTCTCCGGCTTCCAGGCGATCGACGGGTCGGAGCCGAGCTGCGGGACCCTGATGGTGCTGGGCGAGCTTGGATGCGAGCATCTGTTCTTGCCGTTGAGCTGCGACGGCGAGGGGACGGTCAAGGTGGACGCCGGATTCCTCCGTCTCTTCCTGGAATTTCACCAGCGACAGGATTTCCAAAGTCAGGTACGCAGTCCTTTTTGCCTCGTTTATCTTCAACTTAGAAGACTGGCTATACGTGAATTTGTTCTTTTCTGTGGGTAATTATGTCACATTTTCATCAGTCGAACATCATCAACTTCGACGAAATTATGGTTTAGCTTCCAGTCATTCTCCTGATAAATTGATGCTTGTTTGTTGGTCACTTAAGTCTGTACCTATTATACGTGATTCACGACATCTTAAGAGCTCATTTACTTGATTTTCGAAGCAGAAAAGAACCAAGATAATGGTGGTGGGTAGGAAAAAGTATAAGCATTTGCACGGCAGACTTAACCGTTGAGGGTATTTCGAAAGGCATGTGTCTCTGTGCATTTTCTTGTCGCACATTGTTTGCGGAGTCATTCTTTTTTCCTCTTTTAACAGCGAGTTCATTTGATGCACTTGCTGACAACATGAAAAGAGTGTTGAGTTTGATGGCATGAGATTGCAATATTCCTTTTCACCAAAGTTATTATATATCTAATTTAATCTAATGTGAATTAATCTTTCAAGGCCTTATCTGGAAAAACTCACTGCGAATTTGTTTTTGACTGAGAAAAGAAGAAAAAAAGAATGCCTGATAAGATAAATAGGCCTTTTATACATCTGCAATAGATATAAATAAGGGTGTAAATGAGAAGAAAGCATTTGTTTGCTAATACCCGAATTCCACAAATCCTCCTACTAATTTGAATGGATTTGGTAAGATCTAAAATTTACATAGAAAGTTAAGATTCTAGTTCTAAATGTTTATGTGTGAAGGTGATGTGAGGCTGTTATTAATTAAGAACTCCTGAAAATCTATTGACCATCCCTCATTCTGAAAATCCTGCTACTTTTTT